>NW_026634215.1:46631-100000 GCF_024868665.1 Triplophysa rosa
AATTGCAAAACACAAATTATTTGTCATGTTGCTGGGGGAGAATAAATACATTCTTTTTCTCTTAATCACCTCATTATGGGCTATATCTGTTAGTTTCCTACGAATACCACCGTTCCTACTTCTAGCTATGGACACATGCAATTGCAAATCATCATCGGCCATCACCTGTTCATTACTTTGTGCGACAGCTTCAAACTGATCTACAAAATACCTCTCATCATAGCCATTGTCGGCGCACAACACAGTGTTCACATCCGATTTTAAACTGGGGCCTCTGAGACTGATATTGATAAAGGACCCCTCACCACCCACATGCCTGGAGAACGTCACAATTTCTGACAAAACATTTTGTACGAATATAGAGTAAGCGGCCATATCTGTGGACGTGATTTCTCTCAAATTCATATTTCTGTGAATCTCTAAACCATTAAAATAAGGTCTTGGGACGATGGTGTAATCACCAACTGTTCCACCATCACGTACAAGTGTGTCTACATCATTCTGACTTAAACCCATAGGGGTATCTGTCAATGGATCTGGAGAATTATTCATTTCACCATTACCGGTTTGTAACAAGTTAGCTTGTGTTTCAAAATACTGATTTTGCATATGAATAATTTCTTCTATCCTTTCACAGATGTTAGGGGGTGATGATTCATCTATTTCAGCCTCTGAGACCGACAGATCTTGCAAAACCCTATCAAAATTTAGATAGGCAGGCCCCAAAACAGCTATCTGATGATCGATAATGTCTTGTAAATGCGCAGTTATAGACAAATGCCATCTGTTGACGGCAATGTAAATCATCGTCTGAAAGCCCTCTTTTATCAGCCATTTTAAAAATGTTTTTTCAACCTTAGACAGATTCTCCTCTGATTACACACTAAAATAAAAAAATCGTATAAATCAAATTAAATAACCCCACTATCAGGCAAAAAATCTATGGAAAGCGATACCTTATACCTTTCACAACGTAACAGCTCAAGAACACAGTTTAAAATTAACAAAATGCATCATAATTAAAAATAAACCACGATTAAGAATTACCAAGCATATTGCAATCACTCGGTACATATTAATAAAAATGTTCAAAAACCATCAAATCAATGTAAAATACACAATAACAGCTCATAATCACAATTTAAAATAACAAAATAACCCCACAATTAAGAAGTACAATGGGGTAAAATAGCACGAGTAAGATTTGACAGCAACCTTACCATGAGTTGTCTTTGACTGTTTTCAGCTTCATGGTTCTGGATTACAGTCTGCAGTGCTCCTTGAAGAAACTCCATGCGATTGATTAGTAGTCTATTTACCGCTACTTGCTCTAAAGAGTTCGTTAGCAATGGTTCCACACATCCGTAGATTTTCCTAGTTATCTCACTGTGGAAATTCAACTGTTCTTGTACCCCACGGGTATGTTCGCGCAACTCCAGCAATAACTCCTGGGTGAAGTGTTCCTGGTTCGACGGTAGGGGTTGTTCAATAATCACCGAAGGCTCCCCTGGAGCAGTTCTGTTCACATTAACATCTGCAGATTCCCCTGGATCCTCGGATGAGATGCTTTCAGTGTTGTTTGGTACAAACAACCCATGCGCATCATTGCTAGCATCCGGGGTGTCCGCCAAAACAGTCCTCCAGGTCACTGTGTCACCTCCAGCCCTCAGCAAGCTTTCTGTGTAGAAATCTGTTTTGACACAGTAAAATACATATTAGTACACAATGACATAGTTTTCCAAAATAATATTCCAAATTAGCATCAGATTCACACTTACCAACCGTTTGACTAGATTCTGTGTGAACACGTTGTGTTGGAGGCACTACTGGTGGCGCTACTGGTATAGAATTTAAAGCCACACTTCTTCGTCTTCGACTTAACCGATTTATGGGTCTTAAAGATGCTGCCGATGTAGTTGGAATGGCAAACCCCGGCTGTGTAACTAATGCTATATACCCCCAACAGGTAAAATAAAAGATAAATAAAAGTTTTCGTGTTTTCAAGCAGATTTAGACAACATGTAACAGTCAATATTTCAGAAAAGAGATGTGCATCTAACATAACACATTATTACCTTGCCGATCACTGTTGGTTGTGCCATTTTGAGATCCGGAATTCAATGCAGCATTCACTATTTGGAATACATTTTGCGTAAATATATAATATCGACATTTTTAGAAAAGAAAAAAGTGATGTAATACATAATACACTAGTACCTTGTAGATGGCTGTTAGCAGTGATGCTTTGAGGTAGGTCCCCAGCATTAACCAATGTCTCGTTCACTATTTGGAATAAATTGCGTAAAATAAAAAATATATAAAACGTAATCAACCGCGCACAAATTTACTTGCAAAACCACATAAAAACAATACTCACAAAGCTGGTCAATACGGTCAAATGTCATCTGAGTTTCAAAAAATCCTGCATCGTACACACATATATATTTTTAATTCCTGTTAAACATTAAGATACACAAATAAGACTATTTCACAATGAGGATAACTTAATAAACCAAATAATATAAAAAATAAAATAAAAAAGACAAAGACAAACTTACCAATCAAATTTGAAGCAGTTTTAAAAAGAGAGCAGAGGCTTCGTAGAGCAGACGTTACAATGTATAGTCCGAAATGAGATCACAGACCTTTGACTGAAGGAGGCAGGGGTCACTGACCCAGCGGCGTGGCTTGGATATTTGCATGAACAAACAAGAACCTCCCCAATTTAAACTATCCCAACACCAATAATATGAAAACTATACCAAAACATTATCAAATATAACTGTTTACCAGCCACACTAAATAACAAATAATAGAAAATAACAAAAAGTCTAAAGAATTATAATGTAAAGACATATATTATTTTTTTTTTTCGTAAAAACAAAAAATCTGTGAAAATGTACTTAGGTAATCCTATTGTAAAAAGTATACAGTGTTTTGTGTATACCACCTGAATATAATCATACAATAATGCGTGATTTTACTCACCACTATAAATAGAAGAAGGTATACATTTCATGAGCTTAAATAACTAGAGTATTAAAACCAAATAGTATAAGTTCTGCACAAGAAAAGCAGGCTGGAGTCAGCAAGTCTGTAGGATTAATCAGACAGGATGGTATCCTATAACTTTGTTAATTGTTTAACTCGTTGGTTTAACTCTTGAACACTAAACATCGCCTTGTTTAATCTAACAAAAACTCACATTTGGACCGACTCTTCCATGACCAGAAAGAACATGTCGGGGCATGTCAAAAGTCAACTTTCATTCATTTCCACGGGTCCTCTTTTCGGTGAAATACACGATACCTTTCGGCCGGTTTTAGCAGCCTTTGGAGCAGCCATTGTATCAGTAGAGTTGGTTGTTTAAAATACAGCTTTTCTAAACATAGTTTAAATACCCATGCATGATCAGGGGGGTGTGAAAACAACAAGGTCTGGAATATATCAACATCAGTGCTTCTTATTTTCTTTAACTCATCTTTTATTGCTTTCATTCACAGGAGGTCAAAGACCAAGCATTCTCAAACCAAATCCTTATCTCTACAGCATGAAGGGGGGTGTGTGAAACAACGAGGCCTGGACATTATAACCTGTTTTCCTGAACAAACAACAAAGGGTTCATAAATGTACACAGGATGTACGGTCAAAGGTCATAACCCGGCAGGGGGTAATAAATTAGGGGTAATAAATCACGTTTTTGACATTCGGTGTATCATATTTACTACTAGAAACTAAAACAAGAATCAAAACTAAAAACTTTCCCACAAAGGGGACAAAACAAAACAAGGTCCTTTGAATAATAAATAATAAGTCCACAGGAACAAGGAATCCGGAACACGAAGGCAAGGTAAGGTGAGGTGAGGTGAGGTACAAGGAACAGGCATACAATCACACAATGAACCGACAAGGACTGGGAATAAAGACAGGACTTATAAAGGGGAAACACTGACGAGGGTTAACTACACAGGGACGGTGAAGGACAGGTGACAAGACTTAACACTAATGGAAACTGGCGGGAAGATGATGGGACAGGTGAGAGGGATGAAACACTAATGGGAGACTAACGGAGAAACAGGAAGGCGGGGCTGAAAGACAAGACAGGATGACACGAGGCGAAAGTGTCAACAAAGCCACGTGTCTCCACACAAAACGCAACATAAACCCGCAAGACGTGGTTCTGTCACCACTCCGTCCAGTGAGCATGAGAACTCGTAACAGGAAGGACAGAGTCCTGACAACTGTTGATATTTTAATAATGATTATTGTCAAATAATAGAATATGTTAAAATTGTTTAGCATGCCATTCTTACAGTTCATTCTTATGGACTATAAAGACAAATAGTTTATCACTTTTAGTAGCATAAAAACGTTTTTTTTTTTCAAACTGGGAATAAACAAAATTTAAAAACTCATAACTGAAAAAGTAAATGACTGCAGTTATAATGTCGTGTTATAATGAATGAAGTTGACTGCATTAAACTTCCATTATAATAAATGAATCTGACTTGCATCGTATCTGCAACCTGTTGTTTCAACACATCCTCACTCCCAACTCGTCACATATTTACGCTCGGTCGGCGCCCTTCGGGTACCCCTTACCGTCATTGTGAAAATGCATATTAGATATAATTTGCAATGATATTTCGGGGTTTAATTTAAGTTTAATGGCCAGGATAATTGCGTTTCCATGACGCCATTCAGGCAATTTGAGCAAATAATTTACACAGTAAATTTTACAAGTAGAATAAGAATTTTAAGAATATTATCTATTTCCAAAGAACTAGTAGCCTATCACAATCCAAAAACAAGACCATTTTGTCAGTTATATTAATAAACTTATAAAATGTCTTAAAAATCAACAAAAGAGATATGTTTACGTATATGTCTGACATCCACGACACTCCTCCCATCCGTTCAGTGATTGGGCGTTCGCAAGGATTCCTGGGTAGGGGACTTCAGTGGAGTCTGCATTAATGCGGGCTTCGCCGAAGACCGTGTCGAGGGCACAAAGGAGGTGCTCGCGAGCAGACTTATGAGCGCTATAAAGACAAATGGGACACTCTACGGACTCGTAGACTTGGCGAGAACGCGCAATTTAAGTCCACGAGACCGCAAGTCCACATGAAGTGCACCATTTGGGACAGGGCCAAAGGAGGCGCTCGCGAGCAGACTTCTGAGCGCTAAAAAGACAAATGAGACACTCTACGGACTCGTAGACTTGGCGAGAACGCGCAATTTAAGTCCACGAGACCTCAAGTCCACATGAAGTGCGCTGTGTTCCCAAATGGAACAGGGCCTTAGTTGTATTATTCCAAAATGTCCTGCATAAATGTAAAAACAAATATCAGCGGCTCTACAAGATTGTCCTCTATGAACCCTGGACTGAAGAACACCCATGCACAGTATACGAGATAGCTGAACTGAGCCAAGAAGATCCCCGGAGTTCTCCAAACACCACAGACAGGCAGTCTTAAGATCCGCCATGACACACCTAAGAAACAACAATGCAAAAGAGGATAAGTAAAAATAGGCTGCAACCCCTCTAACAAAACCTACTCTTCGTGGAGACTGAACCACCTGCTTCTGCGGTGGAAACTCAAGGGTGAAAAGACTGGTTTCATCTATCTAAAAAAGCAAATATGAAGTTTAAGCCTGTTACCTTGAGTCCTACCTATTTTTAAGGTAACTGGTACTTTTCCAGAGGAGCTGCTTCAAAGTAACACATACAAGTTACCTGTATGTGGAAAGGCTCTTCCTGTTAGTGGAAAAAATACAACACAAATTTACCTAGTTTGTCATGACAACATGCCATTTTTAACCTTATAATTTGGTAGTATGTGCATGAATGAGTTTAGTAGTATGTGTGACAGAGATTGATAGTGCGTGTGTGAATGAGTTTGGTAGTGTGTGTGAAAGCTTTGATAGTGTGTGAGAGATAGTATAGTAGTGAATGAAAGTTTGATAGCGTGAGTGAAAAACTTTGATAGTGTGTGAGAGACATTAGAGTAGTGTATGACAGAGAGTTTGATAGTGTGTGAGACAGTAAAAAAAAAGACAAGTTGTAATAATTTTAAAATACACTAATCTTACCTTGTAAAATGATTGCATTTTTATATGCACTTTCCAGTCAGCCTGAACTTCCTGAATTGAATCTGTAAGCATAAATTAAAAAGACAGAAATGAAAATCATTCTGATGTGTATAATATTCTTTATTTTTTTGTCGTATTTCATGTATCTCTCGTTTTAAAGGATCATTAAGAATATTAAAATGACTTGTTGTTTTAAAGATTCCAACTTCATATTAAGTAATGTTAAGTAACACTTCGCCTAAACAATAATGAAATAGAGCAAGTCTTATGAAAACTTCCCTGTCACTTTTCAAAACAACAGCCCAAAACACAGAGCCAGTAAAACACAATTTTTTTCACTGTCTAAAAGAAAACGAATTTAGATAGTTCTTCACTAATTTAGTTACTGTATGAAATAAAGGTAACCAATTAGCAAAGACGCGATATATTAGATAGATATCCGGATAGTTTTCAATAACATTATCTCATAGATTAAAACAAAACTTTTACATCTACCTAATATTATATGAATTAAATCAATATACTTACAACAATTCCTTAGCGGTCGCTGAACCCTCTAACAACGTCGAGGGGCCTGTGCCTGCGAGATACATCAGATAACAATAAATATCAGGATCTTTTTCGATAATATTTACCTAATTATTAAAAACAACACTATTACTTCAACTTAATCATGTACGAATTGAATAAAAATACTTACAAGTAGCCTGTGCGTGCACCTAAAACACACATGTGTCCAAGTGTTCATGCGGGGCTGAGAGTGAATCGTATCTGCAGGCAGACTCTATTTGAATATACTGTGTATATATAGCTTTCCTATGGCTCAGTGGTTTGAGCATGGCACTAGCAATGCCAAGGTTATGGGTTTCGATAGCAGGGGATTGCACAAAGTCAGAAATAAATGTATAATACAATGCAATGTAAGTCACTTTGGAAAAAAGCATCTGCCAAATGCGTAAATGTAAATATATATATATATATATATATATATATATATATCTTCAGGATTACTAGAAACTTTGGTTACATGCCTTGTGTTACAGTGTAATTATTAAATTAAATTTTATTTATATAGTGCTTTTCACAATGTGCATTGTTCCAAAGCAGCTTTACAGGAGAAAATAAGAAAAACAGAAAAACACAGAAAAGGTAAACCATAGCATAGTGCATGGTGTTTATAGAACAAGCAGGATCATTCTAGTAAATAATATCTAATAAATGCAGTCTCCCGGTGAGCAAGACAACACTGCCCTGTGGCGAGGAACCCAAACTCCAATGATTAATAAATGGAGAAAAAAAACCTCGGGAGAAACCTGTCTCAGCCAGGAGCGCCATGTCTCCTCTGACGTGTCACAGCTGCACTCAGTGACTTTGATTAAAAGTTACTGAGTAAATGTTTATGAAGAATAGGGAGAGCTTATTAGTTGTGAATTAGGAAGTTTCATTTGTTGAAACTGTTTAGGTCTAATTTGGTCTTATTTTTTGATCGATATCAGACAACAGAGGAATATTATAAACAGGGAAAATAGTAATGGCATAATGAAGTGAAAGTGACCTATTAGTCAGATATGGTGACCCATACCCGAAATGTGACCTCTGCATTTAACCCATCCAGAGAGTAGTGAACACACGCACAGCAAGTCGTGAACACACATACACCCGGAGCAGTGGGCAGCTATCACTGCAGCGCCCGGGGAGCAAGTAGGGGTGAGGTGCCTTGCTCAAGGGCACCTCAGTCGTTACCCGCCGGCCCTGGGAATCGAACCGGCAACCTTCTGGTCACGAGTCCGACTCTCTATTAGGCCACGACTGCCACTATGTAACTGAGTGCAGCTATAACTTCAAATTGCTGTCATGTGATGTAAGTTAAATACTAAGTATTGTAAATTTACTTGTGCTACGTATGAGAAAGCTCTACCCCCTTTGGTGGATTTAGTTATTCTAGGTGTTATCAAAAGTCTGGAGTTTTGAGATCTTAGAAAGCGTGATGGGTTGTAGTGTGATAGAAGCTCTGTTATGCAGGTAGGGGCTAAACCATTTAAGGCTTTATAAGTAATTAAAATAACTTTAAAGTCAATAAGATACTTAGGGTAACCAGTGAAGGGATGATAAAATTGGGGTTATGTGATCGTATTTTCTGGACCTGGTTAGAACTCTCGCAGCTGCATTCTAAACTAACTGTAGTTTGTTTATTGATGATGCAGGACAACCACTAAGTAGTGCATTACAGTAGTCAAGTCTTGAGTAATGCATGAATAAGCTTATGTGCGTCAGCAACACATAGAATATTTTGTCATTTGGCAACATTTCTAAGGTGGAAGAAGGCTGTTTTTGTGACATTCGAGATGTGATTTTTAAATGACAGGTTGCTGTCTAATATAACGCCAAGGTCTTTAACTGTATTTGTAGGAGTACCAGTGCAGCGTTCGATTTGCAGGTTATAATCTGAAATATTCTTATTACGTGTCTTTGGTCCGATATTTCTAATTTCTAATAATCTAATAATATTTCTGTTTTATTAGAGTTTAAAAGAAGGAAATTACTAGTCATCCAATGTTTTATATCTCCGATGCACTCTGCCAATTTGGATAGCTGGAAGGAATCATCTGGTCTTGATGAGATATATAGCTGAGTATCATCTGCATAACAGTGGAAACAAATTCCATGTTTTCTAATAATGTTGCCAAGGGGCAGCATGTATATGGAGAATAGCAAGGGTCCTAAAACGGATCACTGAGGAAATCCATAATTTACTTGTGTAAAAGTCGATGATTCCCCATTTAAATGGACAAATTGATATCTGTCTGATATGTAAGATCTGAACCATTGTCGTGCCTGTTCGAACGCAGCACTAAGATCAAGCAGGACTAGTAGTGAGATGTTACCTTTATCTGATGCTATAAGCAGGTCGTTTGTAATTTTAATGAGCACAATTTCAGTACTATGATGCGGTCTAAAGCCTGACTGATTTTTTTGTTTATGTATGTCATTATTTTGTAAGAAAGAGCACAACTGAGTGGACACTACTTTTTCTAGTATTTTGGACAGGTAAGGGAGATTTGAAATAGGTCTACAGCTTCCTAGTTCATTGGGGTCTAAGTTTGGTTTCTTGATAAGAGGCTTAATGACGGCCAGATTAAAGGGTCCTGTGACATGGCCTAGATTAATTGACGAGTTGATAATGTTATAAATGGGCTCAATTGCAACAGGTAGTAACTCTTTTAATAAGTTAGTTGGTATGGGGTCTAATAAGCATGTTGTAGGTTTAGATGCTGCAATAAATTGAATTAAATCTTGCTGTTTTATAGGTGAAAAACACTGTAGCTTGGGGCGATGGTTGATACAAATTCACAGGACAGATTCGGAACCGGGTTAGATTTTCTGCGTTTTTCGCATCCGTCGAGCATTTTGAGTGTCCTTTTTTAACAATTCAGAGACACCGTACAAACGAGAGCCAAATACGAAAAAACACATACGAAAATTTGTATGTGCAAAGACCTTTGGGTGTGGTTTAGGGTTAATTAGAGCCCGAGCACCGAGTTGCACACTCGAGTGTTTATTAGGGCCCGATATTTGCCATTTCCAGGTGTCATACTTTAACAAACTCCTCCTAGAGTTGTATTGAGATTAGACCTTAGTTAAATTAGGATATTTCAATCGTTTTTAAAAACATACTACAAAAAAACCTCACTGGTGTGCATCTTAAGACAAAACAATCGCACTGATATATTTTAAGATAAGTCTGTGTAAGTTGTTGTCGATCAAGACACCTCTAAAATTTAAATTAGTCTGGGGCTAGGTTTAAGCCCTGTCCAGGAAACCGCCCCCAATATTCCATTGAAGGGTGGGTCTGTGGCAGCATCACAAAGTTTGATGTTTCGCCATGAAACAGTAATTCCAAATGGCATACTCAATAAGTAGGTAGGGGAGACCGGGGATGGTTGTAACATTTTTTTTCCATTTCTGTCTGCATCTTGGAGTTTTTTTAAGACAGTGCATTCAAAATGCAAATCATACTAGTTTCAAGTGTCTGTTATTAAATGACATAGCTGTTATATTTGCAGCACAAACAGAAAAAGCATGGTTTAGTTTCAAACACAAGGAGTGAAATGTTACAATTCACCCCATAGTCTGGGTTAGTTGTAAACATACCCTGGGGTAAGATGTAACATTAAAATATCCACCGGGGTGATATGTAACAAAATGTAATCAGGATTATGACAAAAAATTATTAAAGCTTTTTATTCAACACTGACTTTTCAGTATAACTAGTGTGTGTGTGTGTGTGTGTGTGTGTGTGTGTGTGTGTTACAAAGCTAAATAAAACGTGCAAATGTGCATCAGCTTCAATAATTGAACACTATTTGTGTGGGTGAGTGTGTGTTACATTAGCATCATCCTTATAAAACTGAATAGCTAACATTCATGTGGGTGTGTCTGTAAGTTTGTTACTCTGTCATAGTAATGACCATATTAAAATTAAACATGAACACTTGAACATTTTTTGTTTGTGTGTTGAGTCTTGTTGTTACAACTGACCCAGTCTTGTAGCCATGAATTAGCTCACCTTACAGCTAAAAGCTAACACATTAGCATCGTCAACTTTTATGAAATAAATCTACAGACACACAAATAACATAATTTAACTTTGATTAGTTTAACTACAAATCAGGCATTGCCATCACAAAAACAAGTTAAGTAAAAAAAACTTACTTTCTTACTTCAAATTAAGTTTTTCCCCTCGAGCATCTGCTGTGTCTGCCACAGGGCTCTACTTTCTCACACGTGGAATAAGGACTAAACTAAGCATGTGTGAAGTGAATCAGGTGATTTTTAACTAGTTCCTGATTGGAGAGATTGGAAGTGTTACAACTGACCCATGTTACAACCATCCCGGTCTCCCCTATTTAATTTCAGTAAGCACTTACTTAACGAGGGCTAAAAGGGTATGTACTGTTTTGCCTGAATGGGTGTAGTATGAATGCGATCCGGCTGGCGTCCGCCATATTGACATGATCATGTGACGGAATTCTTCTTTTTTCCTTTTTAATGGCGGGTGGCAACTTACGTTTGAGGTGCATATCGGCCACCTACTGTACTGGAGTGTAGGCAAGAGATTAGCCATGTCATTGCCTTGGAATTATAAGGTTCTATCTGCGGTCTGAGTAGTTTTGAGATATTGAGCTTTAAAGTTTTTGCATTTCATATAGCAAAAATGATACGAGGAACAAATCTCTTTCGTACTTGAAAAAGACAAGAGACCCTTAATGTATTCCAAATGTACAATATCAACATTTTCTGAAATTTGTAAATGTTTTTTTTTGGAACAGGTCAAACGCAGATAGAACCTTCTGATTCTGAATTATAAGGTTCCATCTGCAAAACATTCATTAAAGCAATACAATTTCAACCAACACAAACGATTTATTTTGATTTCTTGTTTTAACAAAAGTTATATGTATAATGTGTAAAAAAGGTACATTTACATGGTTTTTATGACACTTATTTCATATTTTAGGATGCTTTTTTCAAGTTAAGCATAAAATTGTTGTATCGATGTTTTATCCACAGGTGGGACGGATCAAAATACTTTTTAGAGGTGAGTATGGCTGAAAATAAAATCAATACTCTTGACGTTGTTGACTATTTGGCATTAACTGCATTATGAGAGTATATGTAAACACAGGTATTAGGAAGCTAGCGCTGCTGGTGTTGTGTCTTTAAATATAAAAAAAATGATTCCCCTCAACAAAACCTAAAATAAAACAAAAAATACTGTCGTTTGAGCTGCTCTCTTGACAAAAGTATCAATAAAACAGTCAATCTTGAGGTTTCTTTTAAACATAGTTTTGTGTTGAAGTGTTTCCTCAGATATTCCCGTCACTGAGGAGTCCGGGCACATGACAAAGAAAGCTGATCCTGATTGGTCCTCTTGTGTGCCTTCAAAGTGCTGATTGGCTCTTGCAGATAGAACCTTACAGCACCAAATTAGAATTTGATTTTGTAGATAGAACTTTTTTGTTTTCTTAAAAAAATATGCCACAATGCACACATTTAAATACAAACAAACATGGCATAATGTAAATAAGTTGACACAGAATAAGAATATGTGAATAACTAAATTTCTACCAAAATGTCAGATAGAACCTTATAATTCTAAGGCGACGATGTGATGTAATAACAATCACAGCAACTTAATAGTTAAGAGACAGGTTGCATTTATGACTTATTGCATCAGTAACGCTATAACATTATATAGTATGGGTTTTGTATTAGTAAACACAAGTACAGCACATTCAGAGCTTTTCATTTTCATGTGTTCTCTTGTAGGCCTTTATTTGATCAAATCTATAGGAATACAGCAGCTTTGTGCTTTTGTCATGTGTTTTCACAGTTAAATTTCGGTAATATCTTCACTTCACTTCCCATTGTGAAGAATGATTATGCCAATGGAATGTTCTTTTTGTAACAGAAAAACGCTTATTGACTGTTAACTACTGCTAATTATTATTTAGTCTGTATTTTGCCTTTTGATGGATGTCTCACACGTAGCCTAGATACACCCATGTTGCACTAATACGCAAACAACCTGATAAAATCTTTTCTGTGAAGTATTTTTGTAACATTGAGTTTATTCAAATGTTAGACCACACTCTGGTTTTACTTCCACTTTCTCCTCACCTGTTCTTTTCTTTCCTTGTCCATGAAACTACACAATTTTTACACATTTCTTCATTTTTTGTTTGGATAAACAAGTAATTTAATTTTAGTAATTAATTGGTTTAGGACTTATTTGTTTTTTTTTGTAATTATTCGTTTATGAAAGGTGATTAGAAAGTTGAATAGCGCCTAAGTGTAACCATTAAAACCAGCTGATTAAAATGATCTTGAGAATTATCTCGCTTTCATTATTATGTATTTGCTATATCTGCGAGTTAAAAACATCTAAACAATGTTTTTATATAATATTGTAAAGGGTAAATATACAAATAAAACACATACCTAAATAATATTAATGCTTCATATTTAAATTCTATGGATTAAAACTATGCACAATATAAAACAGTCAATTTAAAAACAAATCAAGGTCATTTTTAATGTTACATTAGATTTACAATAATCAACATGTTTAATTGTGCATGGAAGTCGGCTGCGACTGTTTTGCAGGCTGTTTCTGCATGGTATTCTGTGCCGTGGGCTCATGGGATAGAGAAGCATCTCAAGTATCCATTGCTGAGTGCTTCAGAATCTGAGCATAACCAGTAAGCCATGCAGGGATTTCTTGCCTACTCTTTTATGAATACTGACGATTCGGACATACTGCTCTGTTCACATACTGTTTTCTCCTACAGCACACAGACATCTGGCACACGTCTATTTGATGTCTGCATTCACATCGGCAACACATAGTTTGATCATCTGCAATACATCTTGGAGACATCTGCTGTCAGATGTTATATTGACATCTAGAAGAAGTCTGTAAGATGTTTATGATTTAGAATGGATGTAAAACTGCCCTTTTTAAGATGTTTAGCAGATGTTTATACACAGCATATGTTTTCCAGATCTTCAGATCCTTATCAGACGTCTTACAGATGTACCTGTGGTAAGTAGGCGTTTTCGGACGCAACATTAGTATACGCACGTCCAAATCTCGCGAGACATACCACCCGGATATTTCTCGCCTACTGTTTTATGAATACTAACGATTCGGACATACTATTCTTACGCCTACTGCTATATAGTAAGGAAGTATGCGATTCTGAACGCAGCCAATGTCAGACCTGCTCCAAACTTCACGTTTGATAAGAGTCCTGGCCTGAAGACTTATCCATGTCAGTTTTCACTTATAGTCATAGCGCCACCAGCTGGAGAGAGTTCAACATCAGATCAACATTATATTTGGTCAGTCCCAAATAATGTCTTTGCTCAATTGTAAAGATCCTGACTTTTCGTTGAAGGGTCCCTGGCAGGTTTCAATAATCAGGTATTTCGTCATGAAACATAAGTTGTTGTAATTTAGGCATACAATGTCCCATTTCACATTTTTAATAAGTGCCCTTGCCCGAAGAAGTCTACATGGCAGTATATTAACTTATACTCATAGTTCCACCAGCTGGCAGGAGGATGGCACATATAAATAAATGACAGTCTTCCTATAATTTACCCCCCTATATGCACATTGTCCACTGTTTACTGTTCCTAAAGCCATCAGGTGGTGGTGGCACTTGTGCGAGAGCTCGATCATCGCTGCTTGCAGCTTTAATTATTATTAGGGCCAGAGCACCAAGGTGTGTAGCCCTAGCATTTTTCTAGTGTTTATTATTAGGCCGCAGGGCCGTGTTGTTTTCTTAAGCATTATTCTAATCCGCCCTAGTTTGACAACATCTATGTGGCAATATTGAGTTAAATTCATAGTCACCTGCAGGCAACAGGAAATGGCATGATTTACACTGAATAACTATACAAGAAATTTAACCAGATCAACATCATATTTGGTCAGACTAGTCTTAAGACCTTTGCGATGCTAAATTGAGAAGATCCTGACTTTCTGTTGAAGGGTGTGACCAAAACTTGGTACATGTCATTGCAGTCATGACCTGAGGTAACATGCAGTTTCAGCACAGTGCCACCTAGTGGTCCAGATATTAAAAATGGCTATTTTTGATTCTAACTTTTGAAAACATTGGTCTAAAATCATGAGTGGACTCGATGGATACCCAATGTTCTTCCGTCTGCGTTCGTAAAATTAATTTTACAACAAATTCCAAATGGGAGATGCCAACAATGGCAATGACGAATCGCGACGGAACTTGGTATGGTTAAATCAAGGTCAAGTTCTGACAGGACCTGTAAAGTTATAGGCAAGCGCTCCCTAGTGGTCAAGAGATATAACCAAGTTTATTAAAATGCTTTATGAAAATGCCATCATAATGTCAACATAATCAATATTTGATTTAGTATTTGTTGGCTCAAGCGGAGTACTTAGATATAAAACTTGTTATATTCCACCATACTTCCTGTCCATCATATTGAATTATTATTTACAACTCTCTGCAAGTCACTTTGGATAAAAGCGTCTGCTAAATGTAAATGTATTCTCTTAATTATTATGTTCCAAGTGGATTTCCCTGTTTTTAAACTTCAAAATCGGATAATTTGACATGTCCAAAAAATTTCCTTTTGAGCTGTAATTGATACTTCCAGCTATATTTTACTATTGTTTTCGTTAGTTTTCTTATTAGCGCTTAAGTCCCGAAGGGGCGAAGACCCCTCTAATTTTCATTAGTGTTCTTATTATTAGGGGTCAAGCCCCAAAGGGGCAAAGACACCTCTTGATTCCATTAAGAATCTGAGAATTCCTTTTCTTCTTCCGCCATTACAAATATAAAAGCAAAAAAAAAAGAATGGTAAAAAGTTGATAGAAGACAGTCAGTCCCAACATGACTCCCAGCGAATTTGAAAGAATTCAAAGAAAGTCGTACAAGTTTGAAATAACAAGACGGTGAGTAAAAGATGACAATTTTCATTTTGAAGGTGTACTCCTTTAAATGGCTATTTATTTAATATACCTCACCCCTTTCCAGTCATGTCAATTGTAACCTTTATTTAAAAAATCTTGGCGTCAAGCTTTTTAAAATAACCATTCCTCTGTGGGGAGCTAAATTATAGTAAATAGTCTAAGTGTATTAAAAAGTTTCACATTACAAACAGAGGAGATCTGAAAGATTGCCTAAAACACAGACATGCTTTTCTGTTTACATTACAGATATCTCAGCACTCAATTACATGACAAATTTTAAATTAGATCCAAGTCACCCATAACTGCAACTTTTACTTGTCCAATGTCCATTAAAGCAAAGTTGCATTCTGGTGAAAAGCATTACAAATTGAGGACTAAATACAACACAGGAACAACACGTCATAAATGTAATGCTGAATTCTTGCAACTCCTAAGCCCCTGTATGGCTTTCTGAACAATCTGTATCTTGTCTTTTCCAAACCTGGGGACAGAAAATAAAGAAAGTTGGTTACTCATGTTTCAACCCAGAGTAAAAATCCCATATGAAAGCAAACTGTCAATATTTTTCCTGCCTGAAGTTTTTTGAGGCTCTGCAACCAATGGCATGCACGCACACACACACGACTTTTACATTTTTTTTAAATATAACTTTTAAAGGATTCATATGACGCGAGTTTGTGTTTTTCTGTATCTTTGGTGTGTTATAAGTTGTTCATACATATATTAGACACGTAATACTCCTTTTCAAGATGGCGCCGCGGATGGCTGCCTCGGTTTGGAGTGCTCTAGTACTTATGTCTTTTTTGTTTGTTTTTCCTGTCTTAAGCTACTCTTCTTTAATCACCTTTACCAGGGACGAATTGCTTAACATTAAGCAATGCCCTTCTATCAATCTTTTCCCTAATTTTGAAAATTCAGACGTCTTACTGGACATTTTACTCGGAGGAGCGGCAGCTCTATACAAACGCTCTAAAAGACGCAAGTGGGGAAAGCGAGCGGGTGCGCTCGTCAGACTCCGACGACGCGGATTTAGGACCCCGCTGCCGAGTATACACCTGGCGAATGTCCGCTCCTTACCAACAAAACGGACGAAATACTCTTACTCACCAGGACAAACAAAGATTTTTCCAACTCCGCTGCGCTGTGTTTCACAGAAACATGGCTCAATGACACCATACCGGACAGCGCGTTACATCTGCCGGGTTTTCAGCTGATCAGAGCGGATCGCATTGCCGAGTCAACAGGGAAGACACGTGGTGGTGGATTATGTTTTTATATAAACGAAGGTTGGTGCAGAGATATAACAACACTGAAGAAGATGTGCTTTTCGTACTTAGAAGCGTTCTCTATCAACTGCAAGCCTTTTTATTCGCCACGTGAGTTCTCCTCGTTTATTCTCGTGAATGTTTACATTCCTCCACATGCTTGTGCGAGCGCGGCGCTGCAAGAGCTGGCGGATTACATCACTGACACGGAGCAGCAACACCCGGATTCTCTTCTCTTATTATTATTATTGGGGACTTTAACAGAGCAAACCTCTCCCGTGAGCTGCCAAAATACAGGCAGCATATCACATGCCCCACCAGAGACAGCAACATTCTGGATCACTGTTACACCACAATACGGGATGCATACCACTCTGTTCCCAGAGCAGCTCTGGGTCTCTCTGATCAATGCCTGGTTCATCTTCTTCCGACCTACAGACAGAAGCTTAAATCTGCCAAGCCTGTAGCAAGAACAGCAAAGAGATGGAGCAGAGAAACAGAGCGGGCCTTACAAGCCTGTTTCGACTGCACGAAATGGAGTGTCTTTGAAGCTTCAGCCACTGATCTGGATGAGTTAACTGACACAGTGACATCCTACATCAGCTTCTGTGAGGACATGTGTATTCCCACCAGGACTCGCTTAACATACAACAATGACAAACCATGGTTTACAATGAAACTGAGACAGCTTCGTCAGGCCAAAGAAGATGCTTACAGAAGTGGGGACAAAATCTTGTATAATCAGGCCAAAAACACACTGACAAAGGAGATAAGAGCAGCTAAGAGAAGCTACTCTGAAAAGCTGAAGAACCAGTTTTCAGCCAACGACCCTGCATCAGTGTGGAAAGGCCTGAAAGACATTACCAACTACAAGCCATCAACCCCTCAGTCTGTGGGTAATCAACGACTGGCTGACGACCTGAACGACTTCTATTGTCGTTTTGAAATGCAGAGTCTCACCCTTCACACCCGCCCTGACCCTATCTCTGCAATACCATTAACACCTCCTCTTGACACTCAACCTGCATTTAAGATCTGCGAAGAGGATGTGTGCCAGCTTTTCCGCAAACAAAAGATCAGAAAAGCACCAGGCCCAGACAATGTCTCACCCTCCTGCCTGAAAGTCTGTGCGGAGCAGCTGTCGCCCATCTTCACTAATATTTTTAACAGATCTTTGGAGCAGTGTGAAGTCCCTTCATGCTTCAAATGCTCCACCATCATCCCTGTACTAAATTATCCATTTGCACAAGTGTACATACAATCTGTTAATATGTATATTCTACTATTTGCTACCCTGTACAATGTCTCTTATATGTTATTACCACCCATTTTCTGTAAAATAGTCTTTATTTTATATATGCACAATTTAGAATCTTTTAGACTGTAAATCGTATTATATTGTATTGTCATTGTGTTGAATGTCTGTACTAGAAGCTTCCAACACCAAAGAAAATTCCTTGTGTGTGCAAGCACACTTGGCAATAAAGCTCTTCTGATTCTGATTCTGAATATCGCAAAAATTAAAGTCTCAAACCAAAAGAGATGTTTATTTAAAAGTGGATGCTCGTCCAAACCTGCCTAAAACGCCTCGTTTAAACACGCCCCCACATTTCTACGTCAGTTTGTGAGAAGCATTGAAGAACACCGCCCAAAATGTATATGCAAAGAAATAAGGAGTGTCTATTCCCGCTGTAGTGTTGTTGTTGCTGCCGCCATGTCGTGGAGACGCTGTGAGTATCATAACAAATGAAGAACTACTTAGTTGGGTCTTTCAAACGAGGACACAATTAGAAATCGGTAGTTAAGTTTTATTTACAACACTGTGCACAACCAGGTGTTAATGTGCTGCACACACTCGGATTTTGGAGTTGTGCTGTTTTGGAACAAAGGCAGTTTCTAAAAAGTGGGGCAAATCCAACTTTGTAAGGACAGTCTGACACTTCTCACTCACAGCCTGCGAGTACATTTTCATTATTAAAGAATTTACAACTGACTATTCAAACGTAAACTTTTTGTCGGTCCTACGATCACAAATGCAGAATTTGTGCAGAATATTTACGAGGCTGAATCCATCGGGAGCTGGCAAAGTTGATTAATCCGCTTGGTCAAATGCATTTTCTGGATCATATTCAGGCTTGAACTCGCACGGTACCGGAGACATTATCAGCTGTCAATATGCTTTGAAGGCTGATATTCCAATTATGTATATATTATACATTTCCGCCACATGCTTGAGGTATTCGAAAAATCCCAACACACTGGGTAGCTGGCCAATCAGAACACAAAGCGCTTTTCACAACGATGAGCTTTGTTAAAAATCGAGGCGTTTCAGAAAGGCGGGGCACAGAGGAGCAACAGTAATGCACAGCATGTGAAAACTAATGCTTTTTTAACCGTAAACCACGTAAACACACTGTATTACACCAAATACACACAATAATGTTCATTTTAGCCAGCCAATATGACTCCTTTAACAAGTTTTAAAAAGTGATTTTTACATATTTAGAACAGGATATGCAGTTTTATAGGTTTAGATTAAAAAAAATTGTATGAGAAAATAAAACAATTGTTCCTAAATATAAACTTTGCAAAAGCTTGAACGTTTTTAGAACATTTTGAAAGTTTTATAATAGCCCAAAATCAAACAAGTGTTTGATGTATGTGTTGACGGGCATAAGGAGATAACTAGGTTTATGCAAAACAAAATAAAACAAGTTGCAAACCTGTATGTATGCTTCTGAGAGCGTAATCATCTGCGGCAAGATATCAGTCACCTGCAAATCCTGAAGTTCATACCACTTTCCAGTTCCCTGTTAAACATCAACCACATTAACTATCAACACATACCAATGATGATGCTGCCACGTTTCAAACAGAAAAAAAAATGTAACCCACTCACATGATGCAAAACATGGATTCTGTATGAGCCCTCGGATGGCTTTCCATCATGAACTATGTTGGCCACCAGATCATAGGTTGTAATCTTCTCAGTAGCCTGGGCCTCTTCCGTGAGGTATTCGCGCAAATCAACATTCCTATCAGGGATCACAGTAAGAACATGGAATTTCATACGCAGAACTAACATCATAAAATTTTATACTGCAAATTTTAAAGGAATATCCCAAGTTACTTACAAAACCAGAAAATATTAACTTCTCTCAGTTTGTAAAAAGTTATAGTTCCATTTTAGAACATTTCAGTTTTGTTGTGATAAAAAATATTTTAATTATGTCATTAATTAATAATTATGTTAATAACAATAATATTAATAATTTAATAATTATGTTATTAATATTGTTTATTTTACAATTGTTACAACAGAACATGTAACATAAACAGCAAATACAAAATGAAACCATTTAAAACATACGTGATTGGAAAGTTGACAATAGTGGGGTTCTTTTCAACAAAAAAGTTGTTCTTTGTGAATCGTTTAATACAGAAGATAAGGTATGGCGGAAGCTTGGTTAGCTGAAACCTCTTCAGAAAGTTTTCTTTGTATGTCTTGTACTCCTGTGAAAACAAAAACAATTAATTGCTTGTAAATTGAAGCACTTAAAGGTCCAGTGTGGGATTTTTAGGAGGATCCATTGACAAAAATGCTATATAAAATACAAAACTATGTCTTCAGAGGTGTATAAAGACATTACATAATGAACCGTTATGTAATGTCTGTACCTTAGAATAAGCTATTTCTATTTACATGCAGATCAGGCCTACATACATGGAATTCGCCATGTTGTGCCGGCATGTTTTGTACAGTAGCTCTTAATGGACAAAATGCTCTACAAAGCATGTTTCGTATATATGTTGTTGTTTTTTGTGTTAGTTTTTTCTTTAGAGGCAGCTTGCATCGTCACTAAAGACGCACGAAAAAGAAGTAGGAGAAGGTGGAGAAATACTAGTAGTCATTGCCTGGTTTATTCAAACATAGATCGTTCTTTGTTAGAAGTTTTGATCAAATGGAGGACCATGCGTATTGTGCACAAGAGCCAACAGGCAGTGAATCTCCATCGGCAAAGAAGCGCAAACGTGATGCTGCCAGATGAAGTAGGGACAGATAACGGCAGTAATCCCATTACGCTAGCAGGTACACTCAGGTTTAGATTTTTTATCAGTTCATATTTGCTAGAATCCATGATGCCATCAATCTGAACAAGATATCTAGAATCTCCAGCAGAGAATTAGGCCAAAAACATTAAAGAAACAGCAATGTACATAATTTTACAAATGGGGTACTTTTTTATCCATGTGTGCACCAAACCAATCTCAGATAGATGGCATCATGGATTCTAGCAAATACCAACAAATAAAAAAATCAAAACCTGACTGTCCCTATAGTCACATAATAGACCAAGTTTGGGTCTTCCAACAGGACAATGATGTAAAAACAAACATCAAAATCAAAACAGAATGGGTCACTGAGCACAAGACAGAGCTTCTGCCATGGTCATCCCAGTTCCCTGACCTGAACCCTATAGAAAATGAGTTGGGAGAACTGAAGAGGAGAAGCACCAACATGGAAATGGAAATCTGAAGGGTCTGGAGTGATTCTGGATGAAATAATTGTCTCTGATCTCTTTTCAGTCATCAAACTAATTAGGCATTATAGGTGAAGACTCATAGCTGTTATCTTGGCAAAAAGATGGTTTGCAAAAAGTACTGAATAATAGACTATGATTAATTATGTGCAATGTGTATTAGATACAAACATTTATTTCATAATGAGATTCCCCTCCTCATTTAACATTTCTTTTCTCTAATGAAAGGTTAGATTTTTTTTAAAGATTTTTTTTTTAATTTAATTTTTTTTACAGCCTTCTTTGATATTCTTTTGAACTAATAATTATTGAAAAGTGCAAATTTCTATATACGTTACAAAGACACAACAAAACTTTCAATGTGGGTCGGGGCTACTTTACTTAAGGGTTTACTTAAAGTTGATCAGAACAAAACTGAGTGGGCTTGTTTGACCCAAGACCCTTAAAGTCTGTGAGAAGTATGACAAAAAACAGCCACCGGGGGCACAATCACATTTTCGGGAAGGTACATAATTGTGGGGTGGTTTCCTGTACAGGGCAAAAGCCTGAAGTATAGTTCCTTTTATAACGCGTATGCGAGGGACAGTGTACAGTGCGCGTGAAGCAAATTTCGTCATCAGAATAATACGCGAGTGCTGTACGCGCACCACCGGACTTGCATTACAAGTGTTTTTTAAAAAAAGTTTAAAAATATATATATTTTATTTTTAAATGATTAAATTTAAAAAATGTGTCCTGGATTTTCATGTCACTACCGAAACAGTGTTTGTTTTAGTGCATTGGCAGAGACTGTTTTTAACCACAGCCCTATATTTTTTATCAAGAATTATTACTGTCTCTCTCTCTAATAGCTATATGGTGAGTAGATCGGTCTTATCATTTTGAAGTAAATGTGTTCAAAAGTCTGAAACTCTGTGTGTAACCTTCAGGAATGTCACTACCAAACATCTTTTTTCTGCAATTAAGCAAACTTTTTTGGGCGTTATTAACACTTAATCTGTTATTTGGGGAAATAAACAAAACTCTGTACAGTTATTCAAATCATCAGTATTTTAGTATGTTTTAGTAGTGATATAGTTTGTGAGCTGTAGGTTTTCTATTAGATATTTACCATCAGATGTATGTGCTGGCTGCGTATGTGCAACATAGTTATTTTTATTAACAAAATATTGAAAGTCTGATTCAGCTATGAAAATTAAATATTGTGATCACTACCAAAACATTACCATCGCTACAGAAAATGTGTCTCACAACCGAAACATGGGATGATTCAATTAAGATAACTATCAAATTCAAGACTCTGCTCCTGGCCTACAAGACCACCACTGATTTGGCACCTGCTTATCTTCACTCACTAATGCAGACTTATGTACCCGCCAGATCCTTACGCTCTGCAAACGAACGACGTCTTGTGGTGCCATCCCAAAAAGGTAAAAAAAATCTCTCTCAAGAACCTTCCTTGGATCGGTTCCACATTTGTGGAATGATCTGCCTGCTGCTACAAGATCAGCAGATTCTGTGGCCATCTTTAAGAATCGGCTGAAAACACATCTCTTCCGTCAGCACCTGACCGATCATTTCAGACTTCTATATCTTTTCTACTCTATCTATATACATATGATTGACTCCATGCCACGCCGCATTGCTGCAGTAATTCAGGCAAAAGGAGCCCCAACTAAGTATTGAGTGCTGTACATGCTCATACTTTTCATGTTCATACTTTTCAGTTGGCCAAGAGTTCTAAAAATCCTTTCTTTGTATTGGTCTTAAGTAATATTCTAATTTTCTGAGATACTGAATTTGGGATTTTCATTAGTTGTCAGTTATAATCATCAAATTAAAAGAAATAAACTTTTGAAATATATCAGTATGTGTGTAATGAATGAATATAATATACAAGTTTCACTTTTTGAATGGAATTAGTGAAATAAATCAACTTTTTGATGATATTCTAATTATATGACCAGCACCTGTATATATATATATATAGATAAAGTATATATATAAAAAACTTAACTCTGTACACTATAGTAGGCTTTGTGAGACATGTTTTATTGTACTTACGCTTTTTGTTTTCCTAATGTTGATCCAAATGCTTCCATTGTTTACCCAACTTGTAAGTCGCTTAAAAAAAAGCGTCTGCTAAATCACTAAATGTAAATGTAATGTCTCACGGTGAATGCGTGAGACTTGAGAGCCCTGTAACATGTATAGAGTTTAGCGGGCGTTAGTAATAATGGTCCGTGGGGAAACGCAGTGCCCTGTGTGTACTGTAGTTAAATGGATTTAACAAAGCTTCGAGGCAACAAAAATTGCCTCGATTATTTTTTGTATTCGAATCACTTGTTACTCAAGGAATTGTTTCAGCCCTAACTACAACACATGACATTAAATAAACCATTCAAAATCCTCTGGAGGTTTGTACAGCCCACTTGCGGCTTAAGTCCCACCCACTTGCGATTGTCCCACCCATCTGCACCTCGCTCTGTTTTTACCTAACTCGCCAGGCCAGACACTGTAGCTTACAGCACGTACATACTTTGTGTAGTTATTAGCATGTTCTGTACAGTAATGAAAACAGGGCGCACCACAACAAAATGTGCAATCACACAAATGCTCCAATACATTTTGAGCTCGCACAGGTTTAATTTTAGGGAGAATATGAGACTAAAATGGTCACAATTTCGAGCCCCGCACTCCATCATGCCAATTGCGTTAGGATATTATGACGCGTCGGATCTCACGAGATCGCGTCACACCCCTAATGGAAACGCATGATAAACTAAGCTTATAAGTTATTATTACCTGTGCTGTTAAATGCTTCATTCTGACAAACATTCTAATGGTGTGCATTATTTTTCAGGAAGCGCACACTCATCTCATCAGCTTGTCAGTGTGTTCATTAGGGAGACCTTTGAAACGTTCTAAGGGGAGGCTGAGTTGAATCAGGTGTTTTATATCGAGACATACAAAACATTCTGGAAGGTGTGCCCGAAGACCAGGGTTGGGAAACACTGCTCTACACAACAAGTAAAATAATTGAGGTTACTCATGTCTGATTCATTTTTGTATTTTACTTTGCAATAATGTCAAAACCATATATAAAACAAATGTCCTCTGAACTTTATTGGGTGTCGTTTACTTAAATTTCGCACCTTCTCTGTGTTTCCGTTAAACTTGGCTAGGATGCTGAAGAGAGGAACTTGAGGAATGATGAGCTGTTCCTTCTCATCTTTGTAGAGGGGTGCAGTGGGCAGGTCCAGGGTCAGGTACAAGAAGGTAGACTCTGACATCTCCTCTTGATATTCATCCTTCAGGAGGAGAGCTTCTTTTTCTTCTGCAGGCTTATGAGACACGTTCGGGTTTAATAAAGTAAATCAAGTTTATTTTTTAGTAAATCATGCATTTATTTATTGTTACAAAAATACAGAAAATAGAAAATCGTGTTAAAATACAGACTTGACAAGCGAATTATAGTAAGAGTTTTTAGAACATGCATTCTCTTGTCCTTTCCATAGATAAAATGACACTGCGTGTATGTTGTGTAAGAGACATGCTGCTAATGCACACTCTGAGGTAGACAATCCTCACATGCAGGAGCATTGAGGAAGGAGAAACGCTACAGGCCATTTATTCCCTATCTAACAGGGTGACGTTTGAGGTCCGAAAGTTTTTTAGTTTCCAGAAAAATGCAGAGGCAGTGTTGGTCAAAGAAAAAATTGGAGAAATGAAAATTTAGTTACTCACATATTCTTATTCTGTAACAACTTATTTACATTTTGCCATGTTTTTTTTTTAATGAATACATTTTGGTTCATTTTTTAAGAAAACAAAAAGCTTCTATGTACATAATCAAATTATAATTTGGTTCTATAAGGTTCTATCTGCGAGCCAATCTGCACTTTGAATGCACACAAGAGAACCAATCAGGATCAGCTTTCTTTGTCATGTCTTTGGGCTCCTCAGTGACAGTGGAAAATATCTGAGGAAAAGTGCAATGCAAAACAATGTTTAAAAGCAAACTCAAGGTTGACTGTTTTATTGATACCCTTGTCAAGGAGAGCAGCTCAAACTACTGTACAGTATTTTTTGTTTTGTTTTAGGTTTTGTTGAGGAGTTTATTTTTATATTTATAGACACAACACTACATGTTTTGTAGATAGAACCTTATAATTCTAAACAGAAAGTGATTTTTCAAAATCAGAAGGTTCTATCTGTGTTTGACCTATTCCAAAACTCCCCATTTACAATTTTAAAAAAATGTGGATATTGTACATGTAGATTACATTTAGGATCACCGTCTTTTTCATGTATGAAAGAGATTTGTTACCCATATAATTTTTGCTATGTGAAATGCAAAAACTTTGAAGCTCTATATCTCAAAACTATAGGACGCAGATAGGACCTAGGGCAGGGGTCACTAACTAGCGGACTCCGGTCCGAATCCGGACCGCGAGATGCGTCCGTCCGGACCTCAAAGACTTTTGACATAATAAAAAAAATGAACGCCTAACATTATTTTCTAATGCAATCAAATTTATAGCAGGCACATCAAGGTCCGCTCAGTAGCAGTTTGGGTCCTACGGCGCCACGGACAGTTAATGTGGCAGTTAACATTTTAAGCGCACTGTCGCTACGTTCAGACGTCGTTGAGTGAAGAGAGTCGAGACAGACTCGCTGCACAGCGCGCAGACAGATGTAACAGTCAGTGACTGAAAAACAATGTCCTTTTCAAAAGTTAGAAAAGTTGATGCCGAAAACCATGTTTTCCGAGATGAATGGGTCGAGAGATTTGCATTTATTCTTCCTGCATCGACATGCACGAGACCGGTTTGTCTCATTTGCTCGGAGTCTGTCGCGGTTGTCAAAACTGGAAACTTTAAACGGCATTATGAAACTAGACGTGGACACTTTGAAGAAACTTACCCGCAGCAGTCCGAGGTAAGGACACGGAAAATATATTAGCTCAAAGCCCAGTAGTAGCGATCTACACGGGTCTTCCCTCACTCACTTACCGCCCAACAACCAGCATATGAATGTTCATTAAGAATACAGTGGATCTTAGGAAAACACAACAAGCCCTTTACTGATGGGATAAAAGTAAAAAGAGTGCATGGAGGCTTCGGTGAAACACTTATAGAAGGAAAATAAAGACATGAACTAGAATAAAATATTAAACAAACCCCCCTTTCAGCTGCACCAGCCACAAGAAGAGCTGAAATGTTATCAGAGGATGTTCAGTCACAACTTGATGCTGCTATTTATTAATCTTAGTTCAGCAGAAAACAACACTTTAGTTTTCTTTTAAAGTTGTTAATGTTGAAATGAATGTATGTTCAGTGCAGGTTTAGAGATTAGGGCATTTTGCACATTTTCCTTCATTATATTGTTGTCAGACATTGTTATGCCATCGTATAGATATAAAAAAAACATCTATTCATATTTTGAGGTATTTAATTGTCCGGACCTCGGCTGGTAAGGAGGGTTCGTTTACTGGACCTCAAGCAATTTTACTTGAAGACTCCTGACCTAGGGGATGGAGAAAAAAATAGATTCACAATGAATATTGATTCAATCTGCTAGCGATTCGAATCGATTCACAAATTTTAAAAATCAATTTTTTTTAAACGTTACTAAATATAATAATGTGACGTCTTTGGAGCAAATAAGGTGGAAGTCAACTGCAAGAGCAGTGCAGCACCCGGAGTGTACACCTCACGCGCAAGCACAGTGGAGCATATAGGAGTAAGATAAACGGAATACATTTTTGGGAGGTCTTTCTCTGCATCTGCTCTATGCAGTGAGTGAGCGGCTGGGAGAAACAGCGCATTCAATTTACTGTACCGCAGCTGACTTGTCAGTAAGTGCAAAATAGCAGTTCCCAAAACCTGTCACTGTTCAGACATAAGAACATGAACATACTTCTGTAAAAATGCACAGTTTGTTAGCCAGACGGACGCGCCGGGTGCTCTGCATGGAACTAATACATTAATAGTAGTGCTGTCAATCGATTAAAAAAATTAATCTGATTAATCACACCTTTTCTGTGATTAATCACGATTAATCACACATAATAACATTTTTAAATATACTTTTACATTTGAATAATTTCACATTTAATCTTCAAACTGATGTAGAAACAACATATTTTCTTTAACAGAGTCATTTTATGAATGAAAGAAAACATTTTGATATTAGTAATGTAACTGATGTCTCTATTAAATTGATTATTTTAACATTAATTATAGACATTCAACAATATAATTGAGAGCTATCATGAAATATACAGAAATTGAAGGAAGTTCTCAAACACTTTACAGTCTTTAATGCTAAATTATAAATTAAATGCAGAAGAATTCTCATTAAAGCTACAAAATCACATAGATTGCTTCTTTTATTTTGTTCTTTGATTAACGTTAGTGACAGGAGTCACAGCAGCATGTTTAAGAAAGTGGCCCCTTTAAGAGCTATCTCAGTACGCAGATCTGACCGTCACCGCACTCCCATTTTCACAACTCTTTGCATTCATTTAAGATTTTATTTTACACGTTGAAGTCTTGCTTAAGAAAATGCTAGACAAAGCGGGCTTTCTGAGATAATCTTGTATGGTTTTATCCATTCAAGCACGAAAGAGAACTTAACACGGATGAGCTGTCTGACAGAGATTCACCGACGCAGCCTTCAGCCCATGACTGTTTACACCAGACTGGACCTCGCGTTGCGTTTTGCCGTGTCCCACAGTTTAGAAGCGGTCTATCTTCATTGAACGTGTCAAAGCAACCGTTTAAAATCGCGCTTAACTGGTTTAAAAGCCTGTACACGAATAAAAGCGTGATTACATAATGTAACGCTAGACAAAGAATGTCAAAACAAACGGATGCTGCGTTAATTGCGTTAAATATTTTTCACGCGTTAATTTGAAAAAATTAATCGCATCCGTTAACGTTGACAGCCCTAATTAACATTGGTAAACTAACTGCTCTTTTAATGTATGTGTATGATGATTTTGTTATACGATGTGGCATTGCGTGGAAGTGACTGTCGTTTAACATACAGCACTTATGAGTCACCTTTAATTACTATTATGTACTTGTGTTAATGTCTGACAGCAGAATAGGTCAATGAGAATGGGTTTACTGTAGGGGTGTAACGATACTTCGTATTACGATATTTCGCGATGCAAAAATGTTACGATGCGCATCGTAGAGAGATGGGGATATTTTACGATACGTTTAATTTTATTCGTTCAGCGGTCAAGATGCTACCTACTCTTGCGCCAGCGCGTCACGTGTGCTTATCTCACATATGCGGTAGAGAGAGAAGCACAAGACACAATCTGTGTCTCCAAGTGGTTTACAAAGAGTCATATTTTCCTTCACAATCGCCGTTAAAACACAGCAAACTTGAAGCGTGACTGCAGGCGAGTCACCCCGAAACTCATTACAAAGGCAGCACAAACGATTTTAAATGCAAATGTTAATTTATCCGCTAACGTGAGCTGCTGCATAACGTGATATGCAACAAAGTAAGCCAAAAAAAACCAGCGCTGTTCCGATGAGAGAAGCAATGAAGTCAGTCATACTGTATATTAAAAAATCGAATGACATGCTAAAAAAACAAATATGTAGGGGTGGGAAAAAAAATCGATATGGCGATTTATCGCGACATTTCAGCCCGAGAGACGTTATCAATATTCTGGCACAAAGTATCTTTTTTTTTTCAAATACAAAAGATCTAAATTCATACCTACACTGTGCTTACCAGAACTGCAGTACCCACATATTTCATGTGGTGATGCTCCCAGATTACAGATGGTCAGATGAACGGAAATTGTAATTCACAGCGGAGAAGAAATACGAGCATAATGGAGGACCAACAACAAATTAGAGATGCGCCAGCGTCTTTTAAATCAAAAGTTTGGGCGCACTTTGAATTTCGTAGTGAATGTAAATAAGTAGACGTGGTTAACTCGGCGCTCTGCAAGTTGGGAATACTCTTTTCACCTTCTTTCAGTCTGTAGTTTCGTGATTCACTCCAGTCCAGCGCCTTCTCTCTCACCCGCAGTGCTCGTGCAGGGGTGCAGGTATCTGCGCGTGCATATTAAAAAAGCTCATTCTCACGTATTTCAGAAGTCAGATTGTTTTGTAAAGCTTTAATAGTTTTTATAAAGTTCAACTTTAGGCGAGCCGAGGCGAAACTTGCGTTGAAATGTGCGATGATCCTCATAGCGCGAGCACTTTGACGTGACGTGCCGCAAACCCCCGTTTTGGGAGACGCGTGTGGAGTCACCAGAGACTCACAGTCCAAAGACAAGCGCAAGAATAAACAAACCTAAAGACAGAGTCGCAACACACTAAAAATGCTCATCTAATAGATCCTTTTTTCCCTTCATTTACAGATGTCGTGATGTATTGTTATAGAATTGCCAAGCGATATATCGATTATCGCAGAATCGGCGCATTGTGATATTATCGGTATCGTGAGCCATGTATCGCGTATCGAATAGTATCGGGAGGTACCCTGCGATTCTCACCCCTAGTGATTTGCATGATTGAAGAAATGTAATACAATTTATGTAATATGTCTTTTTGAAAGATTTTTCTCATTCATTACTGTCTCAAGCAAAGACAGCGCAGCTTCAAAGAGACACGAGCCAATAGCGCTCTGCCTGAGTGTGAGCTCTGTCAGAGAGTTTCATTGGTTGAATGAGTCGAAATGAGACTGAATGAACTGCTGCATGTCGTTCATGGTCTAATATTCTCTGTTACAACAATGCATATCCAGTAGTTACTCAACTTTTCTGAAAAATAAAGGTAATGACCTGGTTTAATTTAATTCCAAGGTAAAGTAAATTATGTCGAAACAGTTAAATCTGTTAATTACACCAATTAAATGAGTTACTCCAGATAGATTTTAGTAGACTGATATAATGTAGATTTCGTCGACTAAAAATAGACTAAAACTATGATAAATTGGGATGACTAAAACTAAATTGCATTTTAGTCAAAAGACTATGACTAAAACTAAATCAAAATTTGCTGTCAAAATTGACACAGATCTTAATTCTAATTTCAGTTAAGCCTTAAAATGTTAAAATTATTTATTAAGTTGTATGTGCAACAAAATAAGTTACTGAAATTGAAAATAAATTTTTGAATTTTGTTCAAAATATCGAGATGTGTATCGTATCGTATCGCGAACCCAGCATCGAGATATGTACCGAATCGTGAGCTGAGTGTATCGTTACACCCCTAGTTTACTGGGCACTCAATTGTATTAAAATACAATATGTGACAGTTCTAAGAGTAGAAGCCAAAGTACCAACACTAGTCTGACTGAGCGCAAACGTGACGCAATGACATCTTAAATATGCTAATTAGTACATCAAGAATCTATTCTAAATCGAATCGTGACCCCAAGTATAAATTCTGAATCGAATCGTGAACTAATAGAACCTTATAATTCTAAGGCGACAACATTGCCTGGGCCCCTTAACAACAGAAGCACAGAGGGGGTCAATGCAATGGGAGGCGCATTTGGGATGCCAGATGTCAACGTTGAGAGCTCTGGAGCTGTCATGGACATACATCATTGAAAGATGGTGCCCACCTGATGACCCCAATGAAGCTTTGTAACTCTTTTGATCAGCACTATATTGCTCCATGTTCGTTTCCCAATTATGTCAGAAAGATGCAACAATAAACAAGACATTATCATGTAGTCCTATAATTTAACTTCAAACTGCTTGCAACTAAAAATTAGACCATCATTACAAGTAAGAAATTGTCCATCAATCACCTACCAGGTCTGGATGGGGAAGCTTCTTTGAGAATATTCGCATGGACCCCTGAAACACCTGTGTGACGATGGCTGCAGGAGATAAAAATATAGAATAAGCAGGTTTCAGTCTGCATTTCTGCAGAATAAAACTGACTTTGCACAGTTGTCTAGTTACAATGCTAAACAGTCTAGTTGAAAGTAGGAATCATAAAACCAATTCATCTATAAATATTGATTAAATCTTCTAGCAATTCGGAATCACTTAACAAATCTATTTTTTATTGATAGTTAATATAACAATACCAGTGTAATGTTATCAGAGCAACAAGGCGGATATCATCTGCACACAGCTACAACAGAGTATACGCAAGCAATGGAGGAAGAGCAAAATATATCTAGCTCCATTTCTCTGCATCTGCTTTGAGCAGTTCTCTCAGTTAGTAATTCTAAAATAATATGTATTTACTGTAAAGCTTGTAAAAAGTACAAAATAAATAAATAATTTAAATTAATTTAGTTTAATCAAACAAACAAACAAACATTCACAGACACAAATATTCCAAGATCTACAAATTCCTAACATATAGATAGCACAAAAATGAAACTCACTTGATTTTTTCTTTGTACCACCAAGGGCACCATGCAAAGCATTAAGGAACCAGGACAGAAAGTCCACAGCATCCCCTAAAGAGCAAAAATAATATGAAGTTAAATTGTTTTATTGTGAAAGATTACAAGTAAAATATGAACTGATTTTCAAAAACCAGTAATAAAGAGGAGACATTCTTGAAGCAAGATTAAAAGATTGATTTTCTTTAGTACAGTTTTAGAATACAAAAAAGCAGCAACAAGAAAAACAGTAATATTGTTTAAAATATGAAACGTGTCATTGATTTTTGTTTCTTACAGCAATCTACTCAAAGCAACAGAAAAAAATAACAGTGGTGCTGTAGGCCATGTTACAAAAAGTAACTAAAATTTCACTGTAGATACGTTTGATTGTAGAAACCCATTTCAATCTTATTTCTGTTGTAGTTACCATAAACATAATTACACTATCTAGTCTTTTACATAATATAAAAGAAGAAATACAACAGGTTCATTTCTGACACTAGTGACACTATGTACTTTTGCATTAAATACCTGACCTACGACTTTTCCTAAAATGCGCACAGTATGGCCTAGTGTTGTCACGATACTGGAATTTCTAACTTCGATTCAATACCTAAAAAAAAATCGATATTCGATACCATTTTCGATACCACGGGGAATAAACTGCCATAGCAATAAGGCCCTAATAAGCAATAGCAATATAGGCCTTTTTAAATTTTATTTGAAGTTAAATTGAACAAGACTAGACAATGAGGTATATATTTTTACATTATTTATTAATTGTTAATCTAATGTTAATTTTACAAATACATTTACTATTTAAAATCAAAGTTGTATTTGTCAGTATTAATGGACCAGACCCTGTTGAAAAAACCAGCCTATGCTGGTTTGGTATGTTTTGATGCTGGTTTGCTGGTTTGTGCTGGTTTAAACTGTTCATATGCTGATTTAAGATGGTTCTTAGCTGGTTTAAGATCAAACCAGCATCGATCAAAACATACCTTACCCAGCATATAATGGATTTTTCAACAGGGGAGCTTACATAAATATTTGTATTTTTTAACTAACATTTAAAAGAGATTAATAAATACTTAAACAAATGTATTGCTCATTCATTGTTCGTTAATGTTAGTTAATAGCCTACATTTTTATTTGGCAAAATTGGCTTTTATTCACCATAGGCCCATACTGTAATCATTGATCAGCGCACATATAGACAGAAACGCAAACTTAAACGCAAGAAGTGTTGCAGAGACTCCGCACTGGACATCTTTCTAACATCAACAACTTTTAACTGGAGCGAATGAGACGAGTGGATGAAATCATTGAACAGCGCACATACATAGAGCGCTATGGTAAACACTGGAGTGCAAATGCGTATCACACGCGAGAACTGTTGAGGAGACTTTACTCGCACCAGCATTATTTCAAACATCAAATTAACCAGAGCGAACGAGGCGAGTGGATGAAATCATTGATGAGCGCACATAAAGACAGAAACGCGTGCATTAAACATGAGAACTGTTGCGGAGACTCTGTACTAACATAAACAACATAACCAGGGCGAATAAAACGAGTGGATAAAATTATTGATCAGCGCACATACATGGATCGCTATGGTAAACACGGGAAGCGTAACGAGCGTGCACCACGCCAGATGTGTTACTGAGACTGGCCATCTTTTCTAACATAAACACGATTTAACTGCCACAAACGAGTCAAGTATGTGAGAGGAGGCGGGGCTCTGTTGTTATGCGTTCACGTGCAGTGTGTGTTAACTCACTGTCGGAAAAGAGAAAGAGAGCGGGAACGCGCAGCTGATATCGATACGTGGGACATGGGTATTGGAACCGTTTCAGATTCTTCAGTATCGATACTTATCGAAATATCGATATTTTTGACAACACTAGTAGGGCCAGAACAGACTGTGAAAAGCAATGCAATGTACTCGACTTTACCATCCATTTGGAGAATGACAGCAATTAAATCATCTTAGTTCACCAAATTTTAAATTAAGACTAACACTTAACAAGTCTTCCAACTTCTTCTGGGTAGGGTCACCCAGCCATTCATAAATTCTTTCTTAAATGAGAACGTATAGTTTGTACCAAACTCTGTATGTTCAGACCAGCAAACTCAGAAGAGGTGAAAAGGTGACAGCGATACAACTGTCATTTTCTTCAGTCTTTTGGCCTGCACAAGTTTTCAAGTACACCACATGATAGCTATGTAGCAGCAGCAAATCACAAGACAATAATTTTGAGCTACAGAAAAAAGTGAATATGAAAGTGAAATATGGATTTGTCAAATTTGAGATTTTCATAAAAAAATAAATACATTGCCCTCGTAAATACATTGCCCTTGTCTCGCGATCCCAATGCTCCAAGTCGTAATTAAACATCTAAAATTATCTTTATTTGTCTACGTTTTCTAGACAAGTCTTTCCTAATTCAAAGGATGGGCGTCCATCAGATGCAAAGCGCTTGCGCGTCTGACGTTTTGGTTTAGGTTTTAAAAACATGCAGGATTGAGAAAATAACATGTGGGGATGATTTTAAGAGTTATTAAGAGAGATAAGGTGCAGGACCTGATTGAAGCGAGTTATAAGAGCTCAAAAAGAAAGAAAAAAAGAGTTAATAAAGCAACACTAGAGAACTTTTGCTTATGGTTCCCCATGTGGTTGATAAGCGCAATTGTCTGTTATCAGTGTCGTAAATACTGTCGCTGTATAAGCTTCCCCATGGACAGCGCAATACATGTGAATTTGTTGACTAAGCAGAAACCGCTGTTACATCATAAACTGTGCATGTACTAAAGCACTCTTTTTGGCTCCCGCGGGGTATGGGTTATACTAAAAGCTCAAACTAGATTCTGAGGTAGCAGCTGGTTGTTAGCCGTTAGCGCATAGCGTGCTAACTACATAGCAGCTGTGCATAACACAGGTAGATACACAGAGAGAGGCGCGCTAGTTAGAGCTACTGATAATATAATGTCATCACATAATGTGTGATTTACAGCTTCCGTAAATATTTAGTTTATACGTAACGTTACGCTTCAGCTATGTTGAATGGTGCAACTCAAAAATATTTAGTAGTGCTAGTTGTAAGTTGGTGCCCATTTTAGTCAAAACTAAGCTAACTTGTGCACAACTGGTGCAACCAGCCCCAGATAAGTGGAGGACAACCACTAAATTAAATGTAGTTACTCTGCTTACCACTGTCCAAGATGTTTATTGGTCTATACTACATACTCAATACAACAGATAAGGACAAACCCATTGGATTTTTACCTTGCTTGGTGATCTGAAACTTCTTTTTACTGCATAACACCACAGCCTGCAACATTTCATGCGGTGACACATGGGCTTTAAAGTTGCGTGGGTTCCAAAGCTTACGCATTAGTTCCCCAAAGCGTTGAACCAGCAGGAACATGATATCACCTGGTGGCCGACGAATATTACGGTAGTTTTCCTCTTCAAGGAAGTAGTTCCGTAGCGGGGGCACATTTGACAGTGCCTTAAGGATATAAAATATTGTAGTCAATGCACTGCATATAACAGGAGTTACAACACACTTGCACATATATTTGCTATTTGATTAATCTTAAATGGTTAAACAAGGTTTTACGTTAATTATTGAATTTACCTAAAGCAAAACTTTTTTTACTTTTTTGTCCATTTAGAGTCATAGGCATGTTAGCCTGTCTTTGTTTACATGCTTAGCCTAAAATGCGTTTGTGCTGCCAGTTGTTTTAATAATAACACTTAGCATAACTGTTTATCTTACCTGTAGGACAACATTAGCATAGTCATTGGCCTTGATATTATTGAGACCCACAATTCCAGGCAGATAAGTTGTACCATCATAGGCTCTGTATAGCTTTCCTTGCTTATCCAAACCAAAGATATGCTGTTTGGTAAATGTAGGCTTCAACACATACTAAAATAAGGAAATATATCAATATTTAAAGAGGTATGAGAAAAACAATCAGGTTGACATATGATAAATGATTGTCAACAATTTACACTGTTATGATTATAAATATCAAAAAGCACGAGAACACCACACTCACTGTAATGTCTTCTAATGATGAGTCAATAATCTCATAATTGTCTGGCAAACAGTAGAACTTGAGTGTGTGGAGATTCAGGAAAACATGGTGAGTGAACTGAACACTGTGGGTGTATGCATGAGACTTCTGCCCACGGCCTAAAATGCAGACAAAAGCAGGAAAAAAACAAAAAGTATAAAACATCTGGATAAATAAAATGCAAAAATATTTATTTCCATTTCCCACCACAGACCATTTTGTAAACAGCACTGGCCCAGAAGTACCTTTTGTTTTAGTTTTTTTAAGAAAGATTTTAAGTTCACACAAAAGGTCTTAAAATTATCGACTACAGGGGGGCTTTATTTAAAAGTACCACTTAAAAAACAGTTGAGCATCAGAACGGACTACTTGCACAACCTCTTCCTCGCTCTTCTCAATGCAGCTCAGTCACATTTCTGGTAACAGGGTTCAGCGTATGTACATGCAGAGATCATGGTTGATTATTTCAATTTTTTGGGGCAGTCACTTGATTAAAAACAATAAATCCTGATTGTGACATACTTTAATGTGGCTTTTTGTAACAGATTTTAAATTAGCTGAAGTTAACCTCTTAATATATTTAATAATCGTCTACTCAACTCCCGAAAAATAAAGCCATTGTATGTAGGGCTGTTCGATTCTGATTTTTTTGGAGTCGATTCCGATTCCAATTCCTGGTTTGGGAATCGATTCCAAGAATTACAGGCTTTAAGTTTAGCATATTATTATTTGTGGAAATGAAACATTGATTAATATTGACCAAGGACAATGCAAGGAGGCCAGTGGAGGAGGGCGGAGTCGCAGTCAGAGGGGCCATCGTCCTCAAGTACGAAAAGAGGCACATCCATCACCACTCGAATCAGTTTGATGAAATTCGACCATTTGTAGTAATAGTTCATAGTTTATGTAAAAACTTTGATTTTTTACTCACCCACATGACTTTAAACATGTTTAGAGAACTTCTGGCGTCTTCGGAGCACAAATAGAGATATTTAGCTGACATCCGAGAGATTTACAGGGCTCCTCATAGACATCATGGTGTCAGTTTTGGTGTCAGTTCATAAAAAGACGACAGATGGTGTCCTGGGGTATTTCCTCCTAGATTTGGACCAGGGGATCACTGAGCTCCTTGGGCCTCATTTCCGCACTCACTACGCACACATACACTGTAATAGAAGGTGACCCCCCCTTTAAACTCAGCAGTGAAATATCATAAGCAAATGTCTGTGGTCTGCGCAATAAATTTTTAAGCCTCTGGGCCTCTTCGTTGAGGGGTCACACTTGGAATTCTATGGTACTAATTAATATTTACGCAATAATCATCTATTTTTCCCCACAGAAAACAATATATTTTTTAAATAATTCAAGTTAAAACTGAGACGAAATCGTTAAAATCCTTTTTTTTATTAGTGCCATCTGGTTGTAAAAAAGTAAAAACGTGTAATGGCATGTGTAATAGAGTAACCATATATTTTTGAACTTGGACCGCTGTTTAAAGTTGTTTAAGATGTAAAGCACTCGGTCAACATGTGAAAGACGCCACATTGTGTCTAAGTGATCTATTCACGCTATCAAAGAAGCGTGCGCAACAACCTTGTCTACAAGGGTTGGTGCAGTCATGGCCTAATGGTTAGAGTTGGTTAGTTGTTAAAATGAAAGAAGTGCTTCTGGACCAGTGTTTTTGCAAAATGGTCAATAAGACTTCATTTTAAACACATCTGATTTGAAATCTAGGTAAACAAAGTTAAACCGCTTTTGTCACACAAACCTTGGAAATATTTCCCACAGATCAGACAGGCGTAGACATTAATGTGTGAAAGTGAGACTGAACAAAGCTTCTCAAAATCAAAATCCAAAACACTCCTAAGGACAGAAGAGATACTGGTAAAGCAATATTTAATAAGAGTAACAATGTGTGATCAAATTAAGGAATTAAATCATTTTAACCTGTTGATTGTGTCCAGATACGGACAATGTCGGCTTCTCTTATCTTCAACACCTTGAGAACGCCCAATTTTCAGCGGCACTTCTAAAATAAAAGACACAAGACGAGACAATATTAGACAAATAAGTTAAAATAGGTTTGTTTCATAGATACTATGAAGAAGCAAATTCACTTTTACAAAAAATTATGATGATATTTGACCCTGAAAGTGTGAGTATGTGTCAATGTATTGATATGTATCGTATCGGGAGGCACTTGCCGATACACAGCCATAGTACTATCTGGGTTCACGACACGTTATAGTTACAGAATTGTAAAACTACAACAGAATAGGCCTATATGGAGTTCGGGCAAATTGTGAATATATTCAACATTCTGGTTAATCTGCATCTTATGGGAACACGTTGTGGTCTTTGCTGAAATAAGCGCATTTACTGCGAATTCTATTTCAATACAATAGGGCTGCAATAACTAATCTATAAAATCGATAATAATCGATAATGAAAATAGTTGTCAATGAATTTCATTATCGGATAGTTGGTCTGTGACGTTACTTACGAGCTGCAGTTATAAATCGAGCGCATCTTCTTCCCTTTTAAAATAAAGCAATAAGCCCCAAGAAGCAGTTGGTTACAGTGCATTTTATAACAGCTAAGGGCGTTGTGGCACGACGCAAAACGGTTATTCCATATGCGTAGCAAGGTTTCATAAAATAAAGTAAATAAAATGATATGTAGGCTATGTAATGCGGTCAGCCATTATAAATCTAAAAATTCTAATATGACACACCTGAATCTACTCAGCCTGGGTGTGTTAATTAGGGAGACTTTGGCCGTTTCTCAATGTGTCCTTGTCTGTACTTGTGTCCTTGTAAAACGTCATCAGAAGCAGCCCAAGTACTGTTCCAAATCAAAGTTCACATCTAGCCAAGTACAGTTCAAATCCCCGGATGTGTTCCGCCCCTTTTATCGAGGTTGCATAGGGAGGTGACTTGTTCGGACTTGATATGGGCCATAACCCAGAATTCAGTTCGCTCCAACTGACGTTCCGTAATGGCAGAAGAGAGAATGCACAACTGTAAGTAATACATTTGGAAATACTATTGTTATGTCACGAAATGTAGTTTTTGAGGCGAGAATATAGTTGTTCAGACTTCAAATCTGGCGTTGAATTATAAGGTTAGCCACTATTAGAACATTTCTTCAGATGATTTCGGAGGTGGGAGATCCCGGGTAGTCGGCGCTTATGTACCTGCCGAAGCCAGCCCTACCTCGGCAAGTGCTCCTGAAATATACTGCTGCCAATAGCGTTGCTGTAGTGGTTCCATTTTGATTGATTAATTGATTCTTTTACTTACATCACTTTCCTTTTTTTCTGTGTCTAATATTTCCTCATAACGTCCAACACTTTCCCACCACCGTCTTTCCCGCTTTTTTTATTTGAATTGAAAACGAGAAGAGCCCGTTGTTTTATATTCAATTTTATTTCAAACAAAATTAATATAATCAGAGTAGGCACATATTGCCTGAACCACATATTATTGTTTAATAGTTTTAAATACAAAAGAGGCAGCTGTAGAATGTCGTATTACACACGTTTTGCTATAAAATTTCTTTATTAAATTAATCTTTATTAATATAAAAGATATACAATGACACTGATTGAAGCATGAGGTGCTGAGTTGCGCTATCAAGTACGCTGCGGTTCCATTTGTAAAATAACTGGACTTGCCTCTTTGCATCTTCGGGATTTCATTCTTCTGAGTCAAACTTGCCAAGTCTGATCTTGAAGGATGCAAGTCCAGACTCTGCGAACTTGGTATTGAGAAACGGCCATTGTGTTGAAATGTTGTGAATTTAAAAACATTCTTGATTTAAACTTATTTTACCTCACATAATAACGGAAAAATAAAAAAAATATTAAATTAGAATACTACCCATCATGAATAACATATTTCAAATTAGATTAATAAACAATAGCTGATTAAAAACAATACAGCTTAATTAACGCAATAATAAATTACATGCAATTAGGGTGATTTCATTTTAGTGCAAACCGCCAATGAAATAAAAAGATGATTTTATTTTGACATGCACAACACAGGCAGATATGCACACAGACGCACGCTAGGACGGTACTTGTTAGAGCCATCAAAAATTAAATGTCATCACATAATGTTCTCTATTTTAAAAGTTAAGTGACTGTAAATGTCAGCATTATCGTGTGTGTAAATCATTGAAGAATGTCGAGTGCAACGCGAGCTTATTCAGTTAGTTCAGCGAGTCTTCTATTTTATTCCTACAGTTACTCCTGACGGGAGGCTTCCGTAAATATTTGGTTTATACCTAACATTACGCTTTAACTAAGTTGAATAGTGCAACTCAAACATATTTAGTAGTGCGTAAATTGTAACTTAGTGCCCGTTTAAGTCAAAACTAAGCTAAATTGTAACTTACGCAGAGTTGGAGCAACGGCCCCTGATGACGAAATTTGCGTCACGCGCACTGTACGCTGTCCCTCGCGTACGCGTAAAAAAGATCTATGCTTCAGCCTTTAGACTGCAGAACAGATAAGTATTCGTCACACCACAAAATGTGTGAAACTAATAACACATGGTAACTAATAACACCAAAACACATGGATTTTACGTTTATAATAACCTCCTTGCAACGTCCTGGAAACCAAAAACTAGCTCCCTGTGATCGTTCGCTTAGGATTGAAAATATAGTAAAATAATAAATTAAACCTGTAAAGAACTTTCCAAGAACGATTGGCTCTCAAATAACTCAGCGGTATTTAAAAACAAACGTTAAGGGGACGTTCTGTGTTTGCTGGAATACTCTTTATTGTTTTACTCCATATTGTAAGCCTATAATAAATGAATAAATAAAGCATACCTTCCTCTTCGTGTTCATCTACATCCTTCTCTCGTTTTACGCCTGCGATCATTGTACCTTTTTGATATGTAACTGAAATTGAACCGTGCATGCACGTTGCGCGTTTTAAAACGTTTTCTGGTACGCTTTAAAAACTTCCGCTGTCACTTCCGGTTCACAAAGGGTGGCCAAAAGCCGAATAACTCGGAGTGAAGGCAGAGCGAAGAGGTAAAATACCAGCTATGCCCAGTGTTTAACGTTCTCGATAATCAAGTGTACAGGAATAGAAATTATATATTTGATCTAAACAAAGATAATATATTTCAGCATTGGCATTGTTCTGACATTTTTATTATTAGGAAAAAAACTCGGAGTGCGGTTAGTAGTGACCATCAATGTATAGAACCTATAACGTTTGCTAAAATGAACTGACTGTTGTCAGTGTTTTATTTACAGACTAAATTATGGACAAAGTTTCGCATGATGCAGAGAGCAATAGTGTCAAATTTAAGCCTGGTGGTCGTTTGGATATGAGTCACGGGTTCCTTCGGCACATCAGGAGAAATCAAATAGCCAGGTGTCGCACCATCTTTCATCAGCATAGTGCATTTTAGTTTGAGCCCTAACGTAACGTTATATGGAAATAAAAATAAAAAGGTTTTCGTGTAATCCGTAACGTTATATGGAAATAAAAATAAAAAGGTTTTCATGTAATCCGTAACGTTATATGGAAATGAACATAAAAAGGTTTTCGTGTAATCTGTAACTATGAGATCAGTTAAGATTCACTCAAGAATCAAATCCTACAGATAATCATGAATTGTAAGTTGTTTTTAATAGCAGATTCCTATGGATATTGTGCATTATCAGAACTGGAATATTGTCTTGCTACTGGAAATCTCAGGGGAGATATAGGAATTATAATATACAGGAATAATTTCGTTGATTCCTTTTTAATGTTATACAGGGGCATTTTGTAATATTGTTCATCATATTATCATAATAATCGTATGGTTGACATGCAATTGTTTTATTATTTTTTACAGGGATGATTATGACAGAGAGGTAAAACAGGCCAAAGAAAAACAGAGGCGCAGACCCTTCACTACCCCCCGCCATCCAAAAAGACCTGACCAGCAAGTGTACCACCTACGCCATCAGAGTAAGTTACATAGGTAGAAATTATTTTATTCACTATTTCACAATATAAAGAGATGCAGTTTGTATCATTTAAAACATGCAAATCAAGTAAGTATCATGCAAAAATATTACTCGGCAAACTAATGCTGGGGCCACACCAAAAGATAATCGGGCCGATTTCTCCCCTTCCGACAGTCCTAGGTAAAGTCCCGATGATCTTAAAAGGCTATAAAAATTATATTATCAGATTTCCCTGTGGTGTGATGTGTGTTAATAGTGAATGAACCTGATCAGAAGAACATTGGAGCCGCCTCGATCGAGAATCTTAAACCTGGCTCAGATTACAGGATTCTCGGTAGGGTTGGGCATCGTTTCAAATTTATCGATTCCGATTCCAAATTCGATTCTGCTTATCGATTCTGATTCCTAACTATTCTTAGTTTCGATTCCAAAGCTGTGAAAAAGCTAATAAAAGTCAAGCAAGATCAAAAATATTTATTTTGTGCCATTAGTTACAGCTGAACTCACAAAAAAGTGTCCTGTGTGAGCCTTCCTTTCGAAGCGAGGGAGAAGGGGGTCTCACGTGTAGCACAGGTGCGGACTTACCGTTAGGCAAAGGTAGGCAATCGCCTGGGACCCCAAGCTACCAGGGGCCCCCAAAAAGAAGGGGTGGACTTAACCAAAAAGCCATGTCAGCAGCCACGTAGAGCCCCAAGTAATCATCAAAATAGTCTGGACATCCCTGTTAACGTTTTACGTTATTACATCTGTACGAAGGCACTCCCCCCATTATAGATTAGAGTGGACCATTCCATTTGCACCGTTTATTCGCGAGACGAGTTCGACACCAGCTAGAGAAAGTTAACGCAGCGGCGGAATTAGTAGAACTGCCCACAGCGAGAGTGTCATTGTGTGGTCAGGGCTCTAGACTAACTTTTTGCACTGGTTGCACTGGTGCGCCTAACTTTTTTTCTTAGGTGCACCAGCACAAAAGTTAGGTGCACCCAAATTTTCGACCACATCACATTTAACACCGCAGTTTTACCAGTTCATTTCTTTTTAAATCGCTGTCCATATAGGCAAAATTGACTTGTAAATGATTAACTAACAATATGGTCAACATAAAGTTCTTTATTTGAAGCACAATTCTACAAGAAAGGTAACTTACTGAAAAAGTGTTGGTGCTTAAAGTGCTTCACTGAACTGAAACTTAAAACATCTCAAAATAAATGGACCAGGGCTTGACATAATCTGGGAGGTTGATGGCTCCGTGTCAGAGCATTGCTTATGATTTTCAGACCGATCAGGACTTGACATTATTCACGAAAAAGTTGTCAATCGTTCTTTTCATCTTCTCTCATCATCCGCGGCTACATCCACTCTGTTTAACTGACGGGCCTATAGGCTCCTCCCCTCTCTGTCTGACTGCAGCACACGCATTTTCACATGAACACACCATAGGTTGCTCTAGACTTTTTTATTGTCCGTCATTTTGACTGACAGGCTCGTCAAAAATCCGTCATAATCTATTATTACCCGTCACTATGGTGCAAGGTGGCGTTAGGTGGTAATTAGTATGTTCGTGACGTCATCACGCTGTACTTGCATCTCGGAACTTGTTGTATTTTAATACAACTGAATGCCCAATAAAGCCGTTGTTGTTTATATTCATCTATATATTTAATGTTTTAATGTTTATGCTCATATGTGATTCGATCTGGGAAAACTCGACACATGGTGCAAATTTATATATTACCGTTTTTGATACCAAGCCCTTTTCAAATCAGTTTTTATTTTGCTCATTGTACGTATGTAACAAAAGTTATGGCTGAGGTCGGCTGAAGCGCTAGGATTTTCAGGAACGGAATTTGGAGAAAAACGGGTTTAAAGTGATGAAAATAAAAGCACAACAGTCCAGTATCACAAGTAAAAGTCACTTTAGAGTAGTGAAGTCTAAAAATACTGTACAAAACCGTTTGAATAAAACGAAAGTAAGGAAAATGGTGCGGGCACACTTAAAGAACGAGAGCTCTGCCATTATCACTAGGAAACTCGCAAACAACTAATAAGCAGTGAAGCAAATTTTACCTTGTTTATCATGTGCGTAGTGTCTGGACTTTTGATCATCCCTTGTATGTTTTGCGATCGGATAACTCCCGGTGCTGCAGACGGGGAGCTCTGTCATCTCACGAAAACATTGTATGAAAAAAAACTTTGCATGCCGTAGTTTACACAGGACTGGCGGGAATGTGAATTTGATACTCCTTCATTCTTCATGTTATGTAGTTTACTTTGATAGGTGAACTGTCTTTCCCGTGTCCCAGCGCGACATCCGACGGGTTTTCCCAGATCGCTTCACATATGTATAGTCAGTAACAATGACGGGTGAAAACACGCACGTCCCTTCGCGAGCATATCACGCTCTAATGAAGGGAAACGGGGAGTTACAAATTGCCCTCATTGTAATCCGTCAAAATAGCTGACGGACGGACGAACGGCCTTCAGATTTTTCCGTCACTGGTAAACATTTTTTGTCAATGACAGTGAATTTTCGGTTAACACGACCTCTGGTACACACACTTACAGGAAAATCTGGACCACGGCCAATCCGAGGGGCGGTCCCGCCCTTCACTATCTCTGATTTATTTAGACCACGATATGGGCCTAATGTGTGTCTGTTGTTGAATCACAGGGAGACTTTCAGAGTCGCAGAGACTTTTTTTCTCCCTCGACCGGCTGGTCGCACTGGTGCGACCTCAGATTTTTCTTAGTCGCACCATTGAGAAATCAAGTCGCATGTTGGACCAAATTGGTCGCACTCTAGAGCCCTGGTGGTGCATTAGCTGCAAAACGAAGTAAAAATCGCAGGGAAATAAAACAACAAAGAACGCAGATACACCAGCGGAGAGGAAAAAAGACGATTTACAAAAGATTGTTTCCAAAGTCTCTGCTTTTCCCCCCACACAAACTCCACCACTGCTCCTACAGCAGTAGCACATCTCTCTCCCGCCAGACACAGCACTCTCCCGGCCATGAGCAATGATAATGTGCCGGTGAGTATTTCTCCATGAACACCGACAACACCGTTATAATGACTGACGACCAAAACATCTGTCAAACAAAGAGCGCTGTGCGCTTGGTAGGAGAGGGCCAGTTCAAAGGTAGAAAGGTTGTTTGACTCCACTGCGCAGATCGATGTGCACATAAAGACATAATATAATAACGTCAGTGCAGTGCTAACGATTCATACTGTACACACTAGTACAGAAATTTGGTCACATTTAAATGCATGAAAGGTCGTTAACCCCAAAAAACACGGAGAGAGGGCACACTTTGTATATAGTAATCCCAGATCAAGGTTTTTCCTGCATAAAGAAATTGGAGGCAGCCACCTCAATCAAATTTCCTGCCGCCTTAGACTCTCGTCAAAAATATGTTGAGTGTCTTCACAAAAAACACTGCGTGCATTATTAAACAGATTGTCATTTGTAACTGCAGTTACGAAACAATGGAGGCGCAGTTTCGTTACCAGCAGTGAGACGCTGAAGAGTTCAGTAAAAGAGCTATATTAGGAGCTGTATTAGCTGTGTTTCACAGCTGATCAGGTGTTTTACGTTCAATTTACATTTTCTTGAATTTCTTAAAAAGATTTCCTAAATTAACTTGCTGTACATCATTATAATGTTTTTAGCTGTGAAGTTGGCTCGTTGAATCAGTGTTATTCTGTACACAGCGAGTTCGCCAGTATGAACGCACATTGCGATCAGAACGACTCGCAAACAAATGACTCCTTTGAACCAATTCGTTTACACAGAATGTAAGAGATCAGTGAACCGTTCAAAGCTCAGTGAACTACAAGAGAACGTAGGGTGTGAATGAGCTTTGCTCATTTAGTTATACTGGTTACTTATGGGCTAAAAAGTCTTCTAAAAAGGCTTATATTAAAACTTTTCTGTTTGATTGAATAAATTTAATGGTTTATATAACTTATTAGTTTTCATTTCATCAATTTTTTTTAGAACTTTATTATAAGTGTTTTGTTGAGACACTTATCCCATGTTTTTCATTTGGGAATTCATTATTATATATATTTTTTTAATTAGTCAGTATCTGTGTTTATTAAGCTTAGTTTTCCTCTGTCACTTTGACTGGGGGTGAAAAGTTGTGTGCTTTGAGCAGGAAGAAAAATAAGGGTTGCAGTAAAGTAAAATGGTGCATCGTTGGGGCCCCCATACATGGATTTGCCTAGAGCCCCCAAATCACTAAATCCACCCCTGGTGTAGCATCATGTGACGGTGTTCTGTCGAATTGTCCTACCCTGTCAGATTTTCCTACCGCAGGGCAAAACTTCATATAATCTAAAACACATCCACAAAATAAACAGGTAGGATGATTTTACATTGCAAAATACCCTGTCAGATAGTCCTACCAGCTTAAAATAAACACATAAAATAAGTGTACAGCGTAAATACCCTGTCAAATAGTCCTACCAGCATAAAATAAACATGTAGGATAAATTTACTGCACAATACCCTATCATATTGTACTACCAGTATGAAATAAATATGCAGAATGATTTAACAATGGAAATACACTATCAGATTCCTGTAGCAGTATAAAATAAACAGGTAGGATGATTTTATAGCGCAAAAAAATGACGTAACATTGATGTGCGCATGGCTCCGGCGTTGAAGTGTGGGCACTCGGGATGCGCAAAGCATCAAACACGGTGCATTCTTGTAATTCGATACGATGAACCAACCGCGCAGATGCTTTGCCATATTGCTGGTGACACCCGTCTTGCAACATAATAGTTTGTCACAATAATTACACTTAGCTTTGTCTTTTTGTGATTTCGCAAAATGCAGCCACACTTTAGTGCGTCTTCCACGGTCCATCGTGTGAACTGACTTTTAGTATTTGAGCGGAAGGTCCTCGCAGATGGATATGTCAGGTCAGGTGACTCAGGTCTTGACAGATGACGTGAAAATTATGTGACCGTGCGGTCCGGAATCGTTAAGTGGAATCAAATTTTTTTTTTAAAGGGACCCGATTCCTTTCTTATGGATCCGATTCCAGAATTGGAATCGAATTTCGATTCCCAACCCTAATTCTCGGCCAGATTTTACCTCGATTTTCCCCTCCTGAGAATCTTTGAAAAGGATCTTATCCATCCGATGTTTGGTCCAGATTATCACTTAATGTGAGGCATTCACACATCAAATCTTACATATCCCGATCTACTCCGAGAACAATCGGGTCCGCCCCGATCATATCAAACGTGTTTGATATTTAGGATTTCAAATCGGGGTGATGACGTTGGTACTTTTACAACAACCAATGAGAGACAAGACTGCAAGAGGACGGAGTGACTGACAGAACTTTAAAAGTGTAAACCGCAACTGCTGCAGAGCAGTGAATTGAAATGTGGCAACAGAACAAATACCTCTATAATGCGTCCTTCAAGTTGTTGCTTCGCAAAGACCATTGTGTTCTGTATTTTACATAGTGAACACGAGCTTCTTCTTCTTGGTTTTTACCGGCAGCCTGCATCCATAATGTTGCACTAGTGCCATCTGGTGATCATCAACTTCTCTATTTAGTCATATTCTTGCTATAAGTCCTGTTTTAGTTAGATACCAGAATAGGTATTTTCTACCTTGAACACATCTGACCCATTCTAGTATGTCCTTAACCCTTTAGGCGCCAGGGTTTTTTGGAAAACATGCTGGATTTTGACATCAAGATTTCAAAAGCTTGTGGCTTGAAAGGACTTAAAGATAGAGATCTTCTGTAAATTAGAAAAATGTTGGGCATGACCAAAAGTTTATGTGGGGTGTAAATATACTCATCTAATTTGCATATTATGACGTCATCCGGGGATGCCAACTTGAATTTCATAATATTCAGGAAATAGTAGATATTGAATTGATGTTTGAACTTATTTGCATGTTTTTTTTACTCTTTGATCCTTATTCCAAATGATCAGGAAAAGAGGAAATCAACAGTAAAACTATTAGTAACTGTAGTAAAATTATTACTATATTACTGTGCCATAGTAAAATGCATGTGCCTATTTTTTGATCAGTTGACCAGCTATCTGCCCAATCAGCTGCCTCTACCTCTAGCAACAGCTCTCCTATGGACACTACAACCACGTTCACCCCTGCCACCCCCATCTCCGTTAGGCAAAGGGTCGAAATAATCGCTCGTTTGTGCTTTGTGAACATTCGCGCCTTGCACGGCGGCACCATTGCGCTGCACAGCTGTACCAGGAGATGCGCGGTGATTAGACAACCAATCGTGATTTCCAAAAGGCAAATATTCCCCTTCAGAGTCAGAATCGGCAAATAATATTCGCAACACACCCTCGCGGTACAACTTTTTATTAGCAATTTGGCAATTTTCTCTCACAAATCTCACAATTTACTCTCACGCTCTGAACTGAACTGCTTCCGCTTCAATGACACATGATAGCTCACTTGCTCTGCTATTTGCTCGAACACTTTGAATGGGAACATTACGTCATTTTGGTCTAGAATCGAAGTACTACATGTCTGCCATCTAGTGGTATGGAATACAAATGAGATATTACACCATATTAGGTAGGGATGTAACGATTCACTTAGCTCACGATGCGATGCGGTTCACGATTCTGATCTCACGATGCGATTTATTCACGATTTACTCACGATTTATTTTGAAAAAATGAGTTGAAACAAATTAGAAATGAACAACGTTTTCCCTTGCATTATTTCTTAAATGCTTCACGTTTCTTTGTATGATAAAATAATGTTTTATTTCAAATAACAAAACTTTATTTGTATGATAAAATAATGTTTTATTTCAAATAACAAAACTAAACTGCAATTTTATAACAAATTAATAATAGAAAAAGTCTCTTTAATATAAACAAACTAATACTGTCTGTGCTTTTCTTGGATTTTTTTGCATTTAAGAAATATCAGCATCCACGTTTAGGTTTGCAGTGAAAATAGCGGCCCCTGCTGTTCAAAAAATGTATTGCGATTCAGTTCAAGCCTCAACCGATTTGAATCGTCGCTCATTATAACCGATTTTCAACCGGCTCACGGTGAATCGTTACATCCCTAATATTAGGATCTACAGCCTATTTTATGAAGTATGACGTCTTGTCGCAATTCTGCGACTTTGGCGCTTAGAGGGTTAATGTTGAAATGAATGTATGTTCAGTGCAGGTTTAGAGATTAGGTCATTTTGCACATTTTCCTTCATTATATTGTTGTCAGAAATTGTTATGCCGTCGTATAGATATGAAAAGACATGTTTATTTATTTGGTCTGCCGAAAACCATCAATTCATGTTTTTAGGTATTTAATTGTCCGGACCTCGGCTGGTAAGGAGGGTTCGTTTACTGGACCTCAAGCAATTTTAGTTGAAGACTGCTGCACTAAACCATACTTTTACAAGCTGCTGCTTCCTCACACAAAAACATCCCCGCATGACCACCAGTTGACATAATGCCATACTACCACTAAATGTCCCCATGTCACATCAAATACACACGTTGTTTACCTCAGCTTTCGGGTGAACTCACGTGATGTGCGTGTTCTCGGTACGATAATCTTAATATTATCTTGTAGTGTGTGATGAGTCAGGAGTTTCGAATCTTTTAGTATGAACATGATTAAGATTTGAAATAAGAGAAGATTCTCCTTATGTGTGTGCTGCAAACAGATTTTGCTGTCTGAGGCAGGCTTTAAATATTCAACATGTTGAATATTTACGATCAGAAATCCTGATGTGTGGGGGAAGCCCCGAGGACAAACGCACAAGAACTCTGTTGATTGTCACGTGGAACAAAACAATACCCTATTAGAAAGCCAGCTGACAGAAGTATAACAACTGTAGTTATCACTTCAACAAACCCTTTTCTTTATTATGTCAATTTTCTGTCATAAGCATTACAAACACTATCATCGCAATTACGAATAATTTCAATAAAAACCACGCTATGTGCAAGTGATGGTAGTGGTTGGAGTCTGAGTGTGCGGATGCTTTAAGGTGGAACAGAAAAAATAGGTCCAGTGGAGCTAATGGAGCCAGTAAACTCTTTCGGGTGATAATGTCAGCAGCTATTTTTTACAAAACTGTATTAATATTCTTTTTTAATTACTGTGAAGACATAAATACAACAATATTTGAGTTGCAATAAAATTATATCTAGTGCTGTGCCACCTTAAATGCTGTAGACGACGCTGCTTGAGCAATTTCTCAACGATGAATAATATTTTTAAAATTACATAAAAGGTTATATGTACACATTTGCTTATATTGAACACATACGTATATACAGTGTTTTTCTTGGCTCAAAATGAGGTGGAGGTGGTGCCATCCTGATCTTGTACACACACTTAGGCCTACCATACATTTAAGTGGATTAACCAAAGTGACTTTGACATTAAAAGTGCTAATAAAATTAGATGAAAATTACAATTATTAAGTTATATAAAACATTACTTTTATTCAACCAAACATAATTTTATTTTAATGAAATAAAGTTTTTATATAATTTTCAACTAACTTTTCAGCCCATAATAGCCACCTGAATTAAAGGCGCAGTTCTTGAAAATCAGCGGCCACTAGCGTTGTATTATAGTTTTGCAACGAATCTCGGAGTCATTTGCCCACCCCTCCCTTTCGAATTACGACAGTGGCCGCAACAGTAAAAAAAGATGTTGTCTACTGAGACAGCGGATAGCAGTGATACAAGCAGGTAAGGCAATATATTAACGTAATTAATCATTTAACATGTATTCTATTGCGAAAGTTACTGTTACAATTCTATAATTAGATATATTTCTTGCGTGCTATCTAGTACACGCTGAGAGTAGTGAAGTAACTAAAGTTAGCTAATCGTAAATAGCAACGCTGTTCAAAGCGTTTGATCTGACAGCGACATAGGCAGTTAGGTGTAAGTTAGTAGACGTTTGTCTCCCCCTTTGTAAAGTCAGGAACAACCGGAGTACGTACCGCAGGGACGGAAAAACATTATTATTCGGAGGTTATATGGCCATTTGTATAAAATGCTAACGTTACAGTTTCAACAAAACAGGTGTTTGGTAAACATTGAAAAAGTGGAAACATTGAAAATGTTGAATTATCTTACCAGTCTAGCAGAAAACAGGCAACTTCGGCGTCGCCTTGAAAACATTTGTCTTTCAACAGTGCCTTCCATCTGGTAATAGATACACCGATGTTTATCCTGGATTTATGCCGCCGTTTGTCTCTAATTCGTCTGGCAGCATCACGTTTGCGCTTCTTTGACGACGGAGATTCACGCTCTGTCGGCTCTTGTGCACAATACGCATGGTCCTCCATTTTATCAAAACTTTTAAGACAGAATAATCAATTGCTTCAGCTAGACGACGACGACTACTCCTCCTTCTCCCCGTACTACGACTTACTACTTTGTGCGTCTTCAACTCAGTGATGACGCAAGCTGCGTCTAAAAACACACACAAAGACCAACATATACGAAACGTGCTCTGTAGAGCTGTTTGTCCGTTAGAGCTTACTGTACAAAACATGGCTGCGCAACATAACAAATTTCATGTAGATAGGCCCGCTCCCTATGTAGATACAACTGGTTATTCTAAGGTAATAAAAACATAACTTTTCATTACGTAAGGTTTTTATACACATCTAAAGACACAGTTTTGTATGTTATATTGCATTTCTGTTAATAGATCATACAAAACATCCCGCACTGTACCTTTAACCAGTCTTACTAAATGAGCAAAGCTCATTCACATCTTGCATTCTCTGTGGTTCACTTTAAACGATTCAATGATCTCTTATGGCCCTGTCCCAAATGGCACACTTCATGTGGACTTGAGGTCTCGTGGACTTAAATTGCATGTGCTCGCCAAGTCTACGAGTCCATAGGGTGTCCCATTTGTCTTTTTAGCTCTCAGAAGTCTGCTCGCGAGCGCTTCCTTTGTGCCCTCGATGTGATCTTCGGTGAAGCCCGCATTAATGCAGACTCAACTGAAGTTACCTGCCCAGGTATCCTTGCGAACACCCAATCACAGAACGGATGGGAGGAGTGTCATGGATGTCAGACATATACGTAAACATGACTGATACATTTTTAAATGTATGTTTTAAACAAATTCAAAATGTATTAATTAATTAGTTTCGTATTCGCATTATTGCTTATTTATTTTCTATTAAGCCAGCTATTCAAGAATAAAAACTTTTAATGCAGTGCATTTTCTTACTTAAGGTAATAAGCCATGTTTTGTTGTAGATTTATATCTAGTTGTCTCTGGGCTCTGTAAAGCTGAACAACACAGCTTCTGTATTATAAAGAAATATTAAATAACAACATATAGGCATATTAAGAACCCATTATGCACATTAAGTATAGTGTATACAAATAAATAAATATACATAAGCAGTTGCATTTACGTCACGCCAAAAGAATGCATTACAAACATAAGTATTGCATAATGCTCGGGTGGCATATCAACATATGAAATGCAGAACCATAAAAACCTGCAGCTCCTGTCCCAAATAACAACTATGGGACAACAGTGTGGTCGACTTCACACGGCGCTGCGCAGACTGATCAGCGAATGACAACAAAGTACCGTAAGAGTGATTAGAAAGCACCGCTTGCTCTTTCCGTTGTGATGACCTCAAGTCTGTCCCAAAATGCACTCCCATGGACTTGTGCCTATACGTCTGCACTTCCAGACATCACCAAGTGTGGACTCAGAGGAGGTCCACAAGACTGGGACAGGGCCTATATTTGGGACAGGGCCTATATTGGCTAGTGACTGAAAAGTTCAATAGTTTAAATGAATCGGTTCAAATGATTCATTCGTGTGCGAGCCGTTCACTGTGTACAGTATACGCTGTTTTAACGATCCAACTGCACAGCTAAAGACATTACAATGATGTACGTCATGTTAATTTAAGAATTTTCAAGAAATTAAATGTACTTGAATGCAAAACGAACAGCCGTGAAACACAGCTAGCTCTTGTTCTGCGACTCTTTTTAGTGCCTCAGTGTGCTGATAACGAAACAGCGCCTTCACTGTGGCATAATGCCGCAACTGCAGTAACGAATGACAGTGTTAATTGCACGCAACATTTCTTGTGCAGACACCCGTCATAACTTTGGAGGCACGACATTTGACAGAGGCGGCCGCCTCCAATTTCTCTATGCAGGAAAAACCCTGTTATAATAAACAAAGCTTACAGTGAAATAATAAATAACTTATTCTGAAATATCGAGAGAAATTGTGAGTTCCCTTTCTGTCGGTCTCTCGACGTTGTGTCGAACCGACAGAATGGGGTTTGTCTTGAGAACCTATCATCTTCTGAGTATTTAGAAAAGGCCAATGAAAATTGGCGAATGAAATTTGCATGCCGGGCTCCTCCCCGGATGTCCGGGTATAAGAGGGAAGCCGGCGTGCTCATTCATTCACCTTTTGTTCTTCAGAGCCTACGCATCTG
>NW_026634216.1:0-10932 GCF_024868665.1 Triplophysa rosa
TATTCGTTTAATTGTTAATTTTTCTTGCTCAGTTTTCTCTTTGTCTCTCACACTCACTTATGGTTGATTTATATCAATGAGTGTGTTTCTAATGAAGAAGCAAGGTGTACTTTCTATTGTCTGCTACAGATTTTCTGCCTGAGGTCTGTGTGCAAGTGCACGTGTCGACTGATGGAAGAATTTTCTCAATTGAACCGCTGAGTGTTTTTGTTTTGAGCAAACACAAATTAATACAACAATACCTATTTATACACTTATTAAAAATGTTGTGTCCTTATTTTTTTCATGTTACGTTAATAACATCGTGCTATAAGTGCCGAGTTATACTGTTATTTTTTTTTTTTTACATTTTTTGGATTTTCTAAAAGCATCTGTTATTTGGCACATGCTTGAATTTACATTTTGCAATTTACAAAATTAATTTAACATACATGAAAAATGTATATTGACTTAGGCTATGTAAATATCACCACTTATTTTGCACTAAAGAAGGAAATTATTTAAAGTTGCATTTCCTCCTCTCAATGAAATAAGTCAAGTCAGATTTGATAAATCAGACATTTTAAACTGATTGGTCCATGGAACATGTGTTTCCTGGTCATTTCATCTCTTGCTGTCATGCAAAAAATGCCATACATAGATGAACAAGTTGCCATGACGATGATACTTTAACTGCTTTTGAGCATTGTATTGATTGCAAGTTCAGAACATGAATGTTAAGCGTTTTAACTTTCAAATGATGCATAGTTTTTAAATGTTGATTGAATATTAAATGTAAAACAAAGGTAATAAAAAATGCAGACATGTTAAAATAAACCTTCTGGTCCGCTAATGGGCCCTGTACATATTAAGGGGTTAAATGTGCACATTTTTAGATGTTTGCACACAGTGTATGGACAAAGCAAAATTGGCCTTCATGCACTGTAAAAAAAATTCCAGCTGCCAGAAATAAACAGTAAAATAGCCTTACAGTTTTCTTGTAAAATTAGATGTTTTCCCCATTTTTCTTGTAAAATTACAGTCTTTTTTCAATTTTATGTTTTTTTTGACCGTATTTAAAAATAAATTCTAAAACTCCTTATCTTTTCCCAAATAAAGGAATTTTTTCAGCAGCTGGGGCGCCAGAAATAAACTGTAAAAAACAGTTTTAAAATTCCGTAAAATTACAGTTTTTTGACATGTGGAAAATCTGTAAAAAATAATAGGAAAATTCTGCAAAATTACATTTTTTTATTACAGTTGTCTTCAAAACCAAAAGGCAGATTCACAAAACATTCTCAAGCAGAAAATTTTACTTAACTGCCATATTTTTTTATTCTAAATTTAAAAAGTTAAGAATGTTTTGTATTCCCGAAAATACTTCTTAAGACAGTTCTTAATTTTTTTTCAGGATTGATTTAAGTACTTATGAGCTTCCTATAATTTATCTTAAGAAGTGGCAAGAACTGACAAAGTACATTTGGCGAGATTAATACATAACAAACTTGAACTTGAGTCCTTAAATCCTTATCTTTATTTTGCAGCTTTGAACAATAAATTGTGTTGTCACTGGATGCAACTCAAATTAGATTTGATTTGGAAAGAAACTAAAAGTGTACACTCTTTTCTTTTACACATTAAAGTACATGTATACATTTATATTTTTGTAAATAAATAGTTTTAATTAAGACAAATACACTTGGGGGTATGAAATAAAATTAACTTAATTAAAAAAGTGCAAGATAATGGAAAGTCTCCATGTTACATAAGAAAAACAAACCTGTGATAGATTTCGATAGCTTTTGATCATAAAATGATGATTGTGATGGAAATAGATATGAAGCATTCAACTAAAATTCACCTGCAAAAGCACTTCTGTTAGCCTATCTCTCACCCGCTATATGTCAAAGCAAAATCTACACATCATTAAAACCTAATGTTAATAAAATCATTAATTTCACTATTCATCATATTATAAATGACAAATATTACATATAGATAGATAGATATTACAAAATCTATTATATAATCATTTACAGGAGTAATCAATACATATGACCTATTTTAACATTTTTATGACTTTGATGATCTAATCTGGATTTTAAAGATCTTAGGTCTTATATGTGTGTCTCTGTGTTTAACACTTAATTGCAAAGAAAACAGAGTCAAATACTTTATTTTAATTTAACCCATAATTCTTTATTTACTTTTTGTTTTGTAAAAAAACAAAGTCTTCATTTAGCAACTAAAAAATGCTGAAGTTCAAATGTCCGTCTTTTATCTTACATAAGCAGCACCACACAAATGAGGTCGAAGTAAATTTATATCTGGCTATGACAAACACATTTTCCATCATGTAACAAACTTCACACTGAGACATCGGCCGCAGTTAAAGGGTTGAACTCAAGTAAGTATATAATTTTATACAATCTGTAAAACTTGGCCAGTTTTCCACAGTTGGTTTTCCATTTACAGAGACGATAAATAAGTAAATGGAGGAAGTAACCATTTACAAGAAGCATGTGTAAAAATGTTAATAAAAAGCTACATACAAATAGCTACCTATATTTAATGTATAAATGAATAAATATGAGCTCTTCTTTGGAAAAAAAAGACAATGCAGTGACAGTGCAATATAATATAAATAATGCAATAAAAAATGTACTGGGGAGAATAATATCTTCAACAGATTTAGGTTGTCTATGAAAATATGATTGCACCGCGATATAAAATTCATTTTTATTATTTTGGGATATAGACTCATTGTTACCCTGAATCCATACACACAAGCAAAGTCAGATGTTATATACAAAAGAACTGAACATTTTTTTACATTGTCGTAGGGCAAGGAACACATGTAATATAGCTGCATTAATGGATAATGACAAACTTTGTCTTGGTTTAAGCAGGTAAATGCTTCCAGGACTATAATCTGTTATAATGAATGGCTGTGTTAAATAGGGTTATAGGTTTGATTCCCACTGCACAAATTGATCAAATGTAAAGTTAGAATGAACTGTTGGTTGCTTTGGATAAAAGCATCGACTAACATTAACTGGCAGTAGGATCAAAACTTGAAGAGATTTGAATAGAGGCCTATCCAACCGACAAACATCTTCACATTTACTAAAGCAACTTATGAGAAAATGCATATAGCTGAGACATGTTAATATTCACAGCTCACTGATTTCTTTAAAAAAGTTTCGGAGGTAAAAAACTAAAACTAAAAATAATTTTCAATAACATAGTAGTCCATAAAAAAGCTTTTCTTTTTACAAAAAATCATAACCTTAATAAAGCCATCATTAAAACCATATACACACATTAGTTGCACATTATACACACACATCTTTTTCTGTTACTTGTTGTTGAGGCGAATGTGAAAGAGAGTTAGAGAATTTATTTATGTGCATATACTGTATGTAAATAACACACACATATAGAGTAAACTAAGACTGACTAAATTAATACATTAACACGTGCAAATAATTTCATTTGTTGAAAGCCAGATTTAATTTTTTAAATGGCCTTGGGCTTCTATTTTTGTAGGGTAGGTGTTTTTATTATTTTCACTTTCTTCTCTTTTTGTAGCGTTTCAATAAATTTAGAGTCATCCACACAAACTGTTGAACCTTCTAATAACACAAAAGCTTAAAAGTGAATGCATCAACATGTTTACTAAGATAAGATAAACAAAGATTGTGATTAAATATTTGAATTTACCGACAGCCTTATATAAACACACCCAAGCACAGGCCCAGGTCTTACGGTTTGCCATTTTTGGCAGATTTGCCATGAGCAGGAACCGTTTCCAAGGTGATCTCCAGACTGTCAATCTCAGAGCTTTTCCGCCCCCTCACGATCACCCGCACCGGCTTCTTCCCCTCCATCGACTGGCTCTTTGGTCTCCGTTCCTTCATTGCGCTGGATTCAGGATCAGGTTCGGGCTCGGTAGTGTCCTGTAGAGACAGCTGCACAGTGTTCACGTTAATGGGACAATGGTGTGGGTAATGTTTGAACTGTTCAAACGGGTCGTTGCACCTTTCACAAGGACAGTAACTCGACCCTACGGCTACCTTAGGCTCAGAAATGGATCGGCCTCGGTGGCGCAGATTGAGGGCCAACGATGGCCGGTAGCTGCAGCGTGAAAAACACAGGAAGTGGTGAACGCAAATCCCGCGCAGGGAGCTCATGTCCTTCCAGAGCAGGTGGCGGAAATTGGGTTTGAGCAAGAGGTAGATGAGGGGGTTGAAAAGGGTGGAGGATTTCGCAAACATGGCGGGTACGGCGAAGGCCATGGGTGGGATGTCATCGAAATGTCCGAACGCCGCCCACATTGACACAAATGCATATGGACTCCATGCACTGAAGAACCCTATACATACTGCCACGCTCAGCTGGAGAAAGAGGGAGTAGAGAGAAGAGAGAGAAGAAAACATTATAGAAAAGTTCCACAACATATTTAGGAATGTAATGTCTGTGCACCGTACTGGTCAAAAATGTGGACACACCTACTCATCCTTTAATATTACTATTTGCTGTGTTTTAGACCAATTTAAAGTAATTACAATTATAAAATGAAGTCTGGTAATTATGTAGCGACAAAAACAATCCCAAAACATTTAGCTTCCACCACTTAAATGTTTAGTTTATATACAGTATCTCACATTTTTGTAAATATTTTATTATATCTTTTCATGTGACAACACTGAAGAAATGACACTTTGCTACAATGTAAAGTAATGAGTGTACAGCTTGTATAACAGTGTAAATTTGCTGTCCCCTCAAAATAACTCAAAAGACAGCCATTAATGTCTAAACCGCTGGCAACAAAAGTGAGTACACCCCTTAGTGAAAATGTCCAAATTGAGCCCAATTAGCCATTTTCCCTCCCCGGTGTCATGTGATTCCTTAGTGCTACAAGGTCTCAGGTGTGAATGGGGAACAGGTGTGTTAAATTTGGTTTTATCGCTCTCACTCTCTCATACTGGTCACTGGAAGTTCAACGTGGCACCTCATGGCAAAGAACTCTCTTAGGATCTGAAAAAAAGAATTGTTGCTCTACATAAAGATGACCTAGGCTATAAGAAGATAAGCCTTTACGAGAACGTAAAACGGCACTGGAAACATCCAGAGCTGACGCTCGCAAATCCGCGGTAAGTTTTCATCGCGATTTAAATACTCCTTCCACTTCTACTCTGCGTGTTTCTCTGCACACAGCCCAGGCTTCGAGAACACGGTCAGCCCAAAAGAACTTCACTTCTGCACCGGCACACCAACGGTGAAAGGCGCGAGCCAGGACTGGCGATGGGCGATGACCCAACCGCCGCCACCGGTCTTCGAGATCCTGACCAGGAACAGCTTTGCCGCCCTCTGCGAGACGGAATGCAAAGCTGTGGTCATCGGAGACTCAATCGTCCGGAACGTACGCGCTTCCTCCACTAAAGGTAAGGTGCGCACTCATTGTTTTCCTGGCGCCCGTGTTCTTGATGTCTCTGCGCATGTACCTGCGATCCAGAAGGACGATGCTAACGTCGGAGCTGTCGTGCTGCACACGGGGATGAATGACGTCAAGATGCGGCAGTCGGAGATCCTGAAGAGGGACTTCAGGCGTGTGATCGAGACGGTACGCAACGCATCGCCCACGGCGAGGATCATCGTATCAGGGCCGCTTCCTACCTACCGACGAGGGAATGAAAAGTTCAGTAGACTATTTGCTCTAAATAAATGGTTGATGTCATGGTGTATTGAACAGAAGCTGCTCTTTGTTGATAATTTTGATCTGTTCTGGGAGCGACCTAGGCTCTTCCACCCTGACGGCCTGCATCCCAGCAGCATCGGAGCGGATCTTCTGTCTGACAACATCTCAAAAACGCTATGCACCACAGAGACTACGTCTCCCAGCGGTAAGTCAAAACTTAAACCATAGTCTGTGTTCCTCCCACTCATCTGTTAGAAATGTTACTGCTTCCAAATGCATAGAGACTGTGTCTGTCCCACGAATAATACTACAAAATAGCCAAATCTCAGAGTAAAAATCTAATCGTGATTAAACCTGAGGACAATGTAATAAACGATCAAAACAAACTCATAAAGTTCGGCCTACTTAATATTAGATCACTAAATTCAAAAGCAGTTATTTTAAATGAAATGAGCACAGACAACAGTTTTGATATACTTTGCCTTACCGAAACCTGGCTTAAACCAAATGATTATTACGGTCTAAATGAGTGTTCCCCACCAAGCTACTGTTATATGCATGAGCCACGTCCGGTTGGTCGAGGTGGCGGTGTCGCAACAATCTTTAGAGACTTACTTACTGTAACTCAGAGAACGGAGCATAAATTTAAATCATTTGAAGTGCTTGCATTGAACATAATTGTTCCAATTGATAGTAAAAAATCTTTGCTTTCTTTTACGTTGGCTACAGTGTATAGACCCCCTGGTCCCTACACTGATTTTCTGAAAGAGTTTGCGGACTTCCTATAGGACCTATTGGTTAACGTTGATAAAGTACTAATTGTCGGAGACTTTAATATCCATGTAGATAGTGCTAAAGATGCATTAGCAGTGGCGTTTACAGAGCTATTACACTCTTTTGTAACACAACACAACAATGGACCCACTCATCGATTTAATCATACACTAGACTTGATTATATCTCACGGAGCCGATCTAACCAATATAGATATTATACCTCAAAGAGACGATGTCACTGATCACTATCTTATAACATGTACACTGCGCACTGCAGAAATCAGCCGTTTAACTCGTTATCGACAGGGTAGAACAATTACCTCGACTACTAAAGATAGTTTCGCAAAGAGCTTGCCAGATCTGACTCCTTTAATAACCATACCAATAAATACAGAATCGCTCGATGACATGACCAGCAAATTGGGCACTATTTTCTCTAATACATTAGAAGCTGTCGCACCTATGAAGTAAAAAAAGATTAATGAGAAAAACGTAGCACCATGGTACAATAGCACCACTCGCGCCTTTAAAAGAGAAACACGTAAACTGGAGCGCAATGAAAACAAACCCAATTAGAGGTCTTTAAAATTGCATGGAAAGAGCAAACTGTTATAAAAAGGCACTAAAAGCAGCAAAGGCTGAGCACCTCCGTAACCTCATAGAAACTAACAAAAACAATCCAAGGTTTTTATTTAGTACAGTTGCTAAACTAACAAATAAACAGACTTCACCTGACCTGGGTATTCCACCGCACCTTGGTAGCAATGATTTCATGAATTTTTTTACAGAGAAAATAGAAAACATACGAGACAAAATAGTAAAAACTCAACCTCCAAGTCTGTCCTATAAATTAGTACCAACCATCGCCCCAAAAGAAAGGCTACAGTGTTTTTCACCTATAAAACAGGAAAATTTAATTAAACTTATTGCAACATCTAAACCTACAACTTGCTTATTAGACCCCATACCAACTACATTATTAAAAGAGTTATTACTCACTGCAATTGAGCCCCATTTATAACATTATCAACTCGTCAATTAATCTAGGCCATGTCCCAGGACCCTTTAAACTGGCCGTCATTAAGCCTCTTATCAAGAAATCAAACTTAGACCCCAATGAACTAGGAAACTATAGACCGATTTCAAATCTCCCTTACCTGTCTAAAATACTAGAAAAAGTAGTGTCCACTCAGTTGTGCTCTTTCTTAAAAAATAATGACATACACGAAAAATTTCAGTCAGGCTTTAGACCGCATCATAATACTGAAACTGCGCTCGTTAAAATTACAAATGACCTGTTTATAGCATCAGATAAAGGTAACATCTCACTCCTAGTCCTGCTTGACCTTAGTGCTGCGTTTGATACTGTAGACCAGGGGTCACCAACTAGCGGACTCCGGTCCGGATGCGGACCGCGAGATGCATCCGTCCGGACCTCAAAGCCTTTTGACATAATAAATAAATGAACGCCAAACATTATTTTATAATGCAATCAAATTTATACCAGGCACATCAAGGTCCGCTCAGTAGCAGTTTGGGTCCTACGGCGCCACGGACAGTTAACATATGCACACTGTTGCTACGTTCAGACGTCGACGTCTCGACGAGAGAAGAGAGCCGAGACAGACTCGCTGCACAGTGCGCAGACAGATGTAACTGTCAGTGACTGAAAAACAATGTCCTTTTTAAAAGTTAGAAAAGTTGACGCCAAAAACCATGTTTTCCGAGATGAATGGGTCGAGAGATTTGCATTTATTCTTCCTGCATCGAGATGCACGAGACTGGTTTGTCTCATTTGCTCGGAGTCTGTCGCGGTTGTCAAAAGTGGAAACCTTAAATGGCATTATGAAACTAGACATAGACACTTTGAAGAAACTTACATGCAGCAGTCTGAGGTAAGGACACGGAAAATATATTAGCTCAAAGCCCAGTAGGAGCGATCTACATGTGTCATCCCTCACTCACTTACTTACCTCCCAACAACCAGCATATGAATGTTCCCTAAGAATTACAGTGGATCTTAGCAAAACATAACAAGCCCTTTACTGATGGGGAAATAGTAAAAGAGTGCATGGAGGCTGCATGTGAAACACTTTTAGAAGGAAAATAAAGACATGAACTAAAAGAAAATATTAAACAAACCCCCCTTTCAGCTGCAACAGCCACAAGAAGAGCTGAAATGTTATCAGAGGATGATCAGTTGCAACTTGATGCTGCTATTTGTTAATCTTAGTTCAGCAGAAAACAACACTTTAGTTTTCTTTTAAAGTTGTTAATGTTGAAATGAATGTATGATCAGTGCAGGTTTAGAGATTAGGGCATTTTGCACATTTTCCTTCATTATATTGTTGTCAGACATTGTTATGCTGTTGTATAGATATGAAAAGACATGTTTCATGTCTGCCAAAAACCATCAATTCATGATTTTAGGTATTTAATTGTCCGGACCTCGACTGGCTAGGAGGGTTTGTTTACTGGACCTCAAGCAATTTTAGTTGAAGACTCCTGCTGTAGACCATAAAATACTTCTAGATCGCTTACACAATTATACCTGTATTCAGGGACAGGCACTACAATGGTTCAGATCTTACTTATCAGACAGACATCAATTTGTCCATTTAAATGGGGAATCATCAAATCTAACGCAAGTAAATTATGGATTACCTCAGGGATCGGTTTTAGGACCCTTGCTATTCTCCATATACTGTACATGCTGCCCCTTGGAAACATTATTAGAAAACATGGAATTAGCTTCCACTGTTATGCAGATGATACTCAGCTATATATCTCATCAAGACCAGATGATTCCTCCCAACTATCCAAATTGGCAGAGTGCATCGACGATATAAAGCATTGGATGACTTGTAATTTCCTTCTTTTAAATTCAAATAAAACAGAAATATTACTTATCGGACCAAAGACACGTGAGCAGAATATTTCGGATTATAACCTGCAAATTGAAGGCTACACTGTTACTACAACAAATACAGTTAAAGACCTCGGCGTTGTAGGGTATGGTCGGATAAAAGTTTACCATCTGTGATCGTAAAACACAGTAACCTCTCAGCAGGACTACGACCAGGCACCAACAAGTCTGGCCAACTGTCCTATTCTCAACACCTTCATCACTGACCAGGACAGATTCGTATACTCTCCCCTAGACTTCAAAGGAGTTTCTTGGGGGAGGACAGGACTGTTCACCAAAGTGAGAAAAGCCAAGTGGCCCCCAGGGACTGAGAGCCTCAAATTCTCCAAAAGAATGTCTCTTTCTCTTTCCTTAGCCACAAAAGACTGGTTTAAAGTGTATACACATGAATCTCCACATTGTATGCTTGTCTCTATGTTATTCTCCTTCACCTATAACCTCAAAGGCATATGTGCTTAGTGGTATTCTGTGTATATTTACATTCTTGTCCAAACTACAGGTCAATGTAATTGTAACCCATTCATGTTTCATATCTACGTGTTTCCCTTTTCAAGTCTTAGAATATGGTGTATAGCACAGTAATGTATTTTATACCATACTCATTGTATTCTATTCTAAGTCTATTCCTGCTCCAAACTCCCAGGCGACCATAAATACAAATGAGTTAATGTGTCAAAATAACACAAAGAAACAAAGAAACATGTTTTTGCACCCAAAACTATCTCATCACATTGGATCGCCCACCTTGGAGGGGCGTGACGCCCTCTGTGTTAAAACATCTGAACATGCAGGAAAGCTTGCTCTTTTGTGTATGTTCATTCGCTTGTGTGTGTTCGTGCGTGATTGCGATCGCTCGCTCGTGTTCTTTCAACCTCTCGAGACCTGTCTCTCCTCGGAGACAGCTTCTTCCGGCAGTTTGCTTCAGCTAAATCCGACGGACTCGCGGCTTGCTCTGAACACATCAGGACCCTTTGATACGTGCGCCAGCACGTGTCCCGAGAAACAAAGAAGCCAATGCAAGTATCTGAACTATTGCTAACTAGTTGCGTATAAGCTTTGCCCCTTTTAAATAAGGAGATTGTCCTCGATGGTTCGTGCAGATGTGAATAGCTGATTTAATACTGCCATTTTCTTTTCTGTATCTATTTCTTTCATTCTCTACTATTTTACGTTTTTATGTTTGTTTGTTAATGTTTGGTTTTTGTTAGCTAGTTGATTTATTTCCCCCGTAGTGTAGATAAATAAACTGCATGTGTATCCACGCTCGAAACGTTTCTGTGTTTACTTATCACATATCAATGTCACTTAAACTGCTTGTGTCATGGTTCTGCCCCACCTTGTCTTGCTTTTCTTGACTTAGTGGCAGAACCATGATAGAACCTCTTGTTTTATGTGGAGAGAGACAGTTTTGGCATTCCATATACTCCCTCTCACCGGTGTGGCGTCTCTGTTCCCGCCCTTTCGTCTCGTTATTGCTTGTTAATTAGTTCATGTCCCGCACCTGTCCCCTTCTTGATTTAGTCCCCTTTATATAGTCCTCTTGTTTCATT
>NW_026634216.1:12867-31891 GCF_024868665.1 Triplophysa rosa
ATTTATTTATTTATTCATTTATTTATTAGATATTATTTATTATAATGATCTTGCTTGGTCTATAAACACCATGCACTGTGCTGTGTTTTACCTTTCTGTGTTTTTCTTATTTGCTCCTGTAAAGCTGCTTTGGAACAATGCACATTGTGAAAAGCGCTATATAAATAAAATTGAATTGAATTGAACTTTGGGCCCAATATGGACATTTTCACTTAGGGGTGTACTCACTTTTGTTGCCAGCATAAATGAGCCAAACAGGTAATGAAGGCAGATGATCAAAATAGGACAGACTGTCGATAATAGAGTTCTATAGCTTAGATTATAAATTCTTTAGTGTACGACTTGAAGAAGATAGGCAAACTCTGAAAAGAGTAACTAATCCAAGAATAGTCCAGTGAGCAAATGGTAGTCCAAAAACGAGACCAGACACTGAAGTGCCGAAGAGGTGAATCTTGTAAAGGGTGCAGGATGCCAGATGCAGGTGTGGGGAATCAGTAATAAGGGGATGCCGACTGTGCTGGGAGAGAGGGAGAATCAGACTGGCTGGTAGTATCCGTGACAGTGTCATTTCTTCAGTGTTGTCACATGAAAAGATATAATAAAATATTTACAAAAATGTGAGGGGTGTACTCTCTTCTGTGAGATACTGTATGCTGTGTGCACATATTGTCTACTTTTGCATAAAGATGCCATGAATTAAAACCACAATTTTAACCCGAGTTTTTGTTATATAAAAGGGAATCGTATTCACGTGAAACTTCATGTAAGTGTCAGAACTGAAAACGCCCTTGTTAACGAGATTACAATCGTTATTGACACCAGGCCCAGCGAACGCCAGGTTCTGGAATGCACCTATTTATGACGTCATTGATAGGTTGAACACCGCCTCCACAGAAAGAAAACAAACGCATGACAATTCTGAAGTAACACAAGTGGCACGGAACCAGATAGAGCAAGCAAGCAATAAACAAACATGCCATTAAAGATAGATAAATATTGTGCCATCCCTGGTTGTGGAAGAATACAGTCGCTGCATAACCTTCCTTTGGATTCCGATATTAGGAATGCGTGGTTAAAGTTTATTTATTTTACACTCCAGCTCATGTGGGAAAAACATGGAGCCTTTGTTCGTTTCATTTCTCCGAGGATTCCTTCGTGAACAAGGCACAGGTCAACGCTGGATTTGTTGTTGGAATCCAGCGCTGGAGAGACTAAAATTAAAAAGCAGTGCTGTGCTGTCAATATTGTATCCGACAGGAATGGCGCAGCAATCTGATGTGAGTAAAACATTTTTGTACTATGAGTTACTATTCCTTTGTTAGAGATCGCTTGATAGGCCCTGAGCACTATCCGCATGAGATTAGTATTACCTGGGGCCTCTAGTAATTTGTATTAATTGCAGAGGTTGTCTGTGATCTTAAACCTGTGCGAATCGGGATCTCTGTGATTTGGTGGGCTCATTTATAATTTTTCAAGGTTTTATCCACCGTTTGCGAATAATGGAGGCTGTTTTGAAGTGTTTTGGTATTATTTCGGGTGCTGGGTCATATCTATAAGTTATCGGGAGTCTCCTGTTTGTTTGTTTATTTATCATGGAAACTCTCGTAACATTTGCGATCGCGGTGATCTTTTGTCTGGTTCGCGATCATGGGTCTCAAATGCTGACATACGGTCATATATCATTAAACGCAATACAACTATAGCTATACAAACTATAAGCAAAGCCTCATCATCACATCCGAGAAATAAGTCAGTAAATATGAGTAAAATCATCCCGTGCCAATGCGTCACATGAAACACTGATGTGGGGAGGTAATTTATAAATCACAAGCGGTCCCCAGATAATGCTAATCTTGTGCGAATGGTGCTAATAGTGTAACCTAACGTTACGTGTCTAACCAAATTCACAGAAGATTCCAACTAAGTTTACTACGCAAACTGCTATCAAATCATAGCAGTGGGCTTTTACTTCCAAGCCTTCATGGCGGAACACCCATTCAAACCGAGCATTTGTAGAGCTGGCCTCAAAACCCGGGTAGAAAATAGCCTATTACTTATTGATTTTGATGTTTTTAAATGTAAAAACCAAGCGAATGTCATAAGTAGACCTCATACAACGGTATAAAACAATAAACAACCCCAGTTCATCACACCTTTAACTGCAATCCGTTCATAGCAGTTTATGGTTAAAAATGGTTTGTATGGTAACAAAAATTATTTACAGAGTAAGAACACAAAAAAAACAAATATTTTACCTTGATTTGCGATTGTAAGCAGTAAATACTGATTTAAGAGTTGAACTGGGGGGTAAGATTTTGCGGACAATGACATTTTGACATCTTTTGACTCACACAAAACATAAAAATGAAAAGTAGCATGGAATTTTTTATTTGTTTTGAACAGAGATCGCACTTTAAACTTTTTAAAATTGCCAGTCAGTGCCATGCATCTTTATTATAATTTTCACAAACATTTAAAGTCCCAGTGAAATAAAAAATTACAATGCCTATTTTTTTATGAAATATTGCAGCGTTTATTGTAAATAGTTTATCAATGTGGTTTATTCTCTTTTTAAAATTTGTGTGCACTCATAATCTTTAGGTAACATCTGAAAATACACTTCCTTCCTGTAATGACTATCCATTTTAAATGAGGTACTCTATGTCAGACGGTTTAGGCGGAGCATCCGTTAACTCCTCCCCTTCAACTGTAAGTCTGCTGCCAGTTACATTTCAAAATGCAACGGCTGTTTTATACATCCAATCAAATCGCAGAGAAAGACGAAAGCCACGGCCATTATTTTTTCTCGTTTAAAATTCCATTTCACTCGGAAATGTGTCCAAATGCGGAAATAAAAACGATCGCAACTTCCGGTTCACAGGGACTTTAATAGCGCCCAGAATATTTTCTTCTGTGAATATAGGAACAAAGAAAATACCAGCATCTGCTTAAAAAAAAAAAAACACATTTAATTCTATCTTTTCTATTATATTCTATTTCAATTTATTTTTTATATTTCTTATACTTTAAATATACATACAGTAATTATACCATTTGTTGTACCATATTTCTTATTTGTTGTTATTGCCTCCTAAATGTGGGACGGTTTATAAAAAAAACATCATTTTGAACAAAAAGCTGAGAAGATTGTGTTTTTAATCAAAGACAAAAATGACTGAAATTTCTATCAATGGCGGCGAAAGAGTAAACTATCCACTCCAATATGTGCATTTTATTTTCAATTAATAAAAATGTTAGATTTATAAAGAAATGCATATGTAGGCACAATTCATGTTTCTCTAGAAACCTAATTTAAAAAAGTTAAGCCAAAGTCTGGAGACCATGTTTGCAATGCCTCTGGGAAGCTATTCACATCATAGCACGAACGCCCCCTGACAGATGTTTCTAAAAATCACAGGCAAAAAGCATACAGTGAGGGAAATAATTATTTGATCCCCTGCTGATTTTGTAAGTTTGCCTGCTTGCAAATAAATGAATGGTCCATAATTTTTATGGTAGGTTTATTTTAAATGATAGAAACCGAATATCAACCAAAAAGTCAGGGAAAAAAACATAAAGGTTATAAATTGATTTGCATTTCAGTCAGTGAAATAAGTATTTGATCCCCTACCAATCATCCACAGATTGTTTATGTGCCTATATGGACCACAGATTAGTCCTGTCACTTTAAGAAATTACTCCTAAATCAGCTTGTTATGTATATAAAAGATGCCTGCCAACAGAATCTGTATCTTCCATTTCAACCTCTCCACCACCATGGTCAAGGCCAAATAGGTTTTAAAGGATGTCAGGGACAAGATTGTAGACCTGCACAAACCTGGAATAGGCTACAAACAAAAGCTTGATGAGAAGGAGACAACTGTTGGTGCGATTATTTGGAAATAGAAGAAATACAAAATAACTATCAATTGACCTTAGTCTGGACCTCCCTGCAAGATTTCATGATGATCATGAGAAAGGTTAAAGATCAGCCCAGAACTACACGGAAGAAGATTGTTAATGATTTCAAGACAGTTGGGACCACAGTTAGCAAGTAACACGCTATGCCACAATAGATTGAAATCCTGCAGCACTCACAAAGTCCTTGCACCAGGATGTGCATGTGCAAACCTGGTGACCATCAGAAATGTCTTACCTCTGTGCTTGCCAACAAGGGTTTCTCCACCAAGTACAAAGTTATGTTTAGCTCGGGGATCAAATACTTATTTCACTGACTGAAATGCAAATCAATTTATAACCTTTATATAACATTTTTTACCCCTGATTTTTAAATATATTTTATATTCTGTCTCTATCAGTTAAAATAAGCCTACCATAAAAATATAGACCTTTTATGTCTTTGTAAGCAGGCAAACTTACAAAATCAACAGAGGATCAAATAATTGTTTACCTCACTGTATTTCCGATCATTAATTAAACCTGACATGAACTGTCCTTTGACATTGGTTTGCTAAGCTTAAATTGCCATATGGAGTGTTCTATTTCTCCCCATTCATTGTGATGGCAGTGGTACATCTTGTTAATACATTATCTTTGGTTAAGCCTACATCTAGGCCAAAACTGTTGTGCGACATAAGTTAATGTGTCCAACCGTTTGACTGGTATTGTATGCCTAAACCTCTCTTTGCACATACCTTCACTATGATGGTCTGGATGTTGCGCATGTGTGTCTGTGCTGAGATGTGCTGCTCCACAGCTCTACGGGAGTCTCGGACCGTGAGCAGTATGCGTGTGTAGGAGACGATGATGATGGTGCAGGGCAGCAGGTAGCAGGCGATGAAGAGTACAGTGATGTAGGAGCGGGCGATGGAGTCATGATTGGACAATGCCCAGTCGATACAGCAGGCCGTGCCGTAGGGTTCAGGGCCGTACTGTCCCCAGTAAGCAAGGGGGGAGCACGCAAACACGAGAGCGTAAGCCCACGCACACGCTATTAGCACGCGACCGTGCTCGTAGCTGAACCTGTTACCTACAGATACACATATACACATTATAAAAGACAATGAATGCAAATTTAACAGGTGTGTGAAGAGTACAAAATTAGAATGTGCCAAATGAGACCGAACCTTGGATTTGGCAGGTAGAAATAATATTTGCCAAACTGAAAATTCAAATCAAACCATCAACTAAAAAACATCTGTTTTGACTCACTGATCTCTACCAACTTTTACTTAAGTGGAAAAATTCTGATAATATATAATAATATTAAGGTGCATGGTGACACGTGGAATATTCCTTACATTAGGCATCCCAGTTGGCAATTTTATGGACAAAATTGTTCTCAATAGGTGTAGTTTCACTTACAAAAGAGGGCCAAGCTCAGGAAAAAATCATATCATATGGATAGAAATATATTAATTTTATATAAATTACATGATTCCTGTGCATTTTGAAGTATTTGTGGTTGGTAAACCAGCTTATTCTGAACCCTGTGTGTGTGTGTGTGTGTGTGTGTGTGTGCGTGTGTGTGTGTGTGTGTGTGTGTGTGTGTGTGTGCGTTATTACCATGCAGTGGATAACAGACTTTGAGGCAGCAAACAATGCTGAGAATAGTAAGAGTGGTCAGAGAGCAGATCCCGAACAAAACTCCACAGAAGGCGTAGATGAGACACACTGTCCTTCCATACAGCCACCTGTAACCACAAACAGCGATCTTCCAAACACAAATTCTTCAGTGGTCAAAGTCTTGGATCAACTGCTTGAGGCTGTCTACAAATTAAATGTGTAATCATACAAAACCATAGGAAACAGATATTAGCACGGGTGCTTAAAGCTTTGTTGATTGTAAAGTGAGTGGTTTGGTTCCGACATTTGGTTCGTATCCAGTATAGAGATTGACTGGTCAGATCAGCATATTGCTATTTGGGTTCTACTGGAAATCTACATAGATGAACAAGAAAGAACAAGAAAATAAAAAGCTCACATTAAATGTTTTAAACATTAAAATATATGTGACCCTGGACCACAAAACCAGTCATAAGTTGCACGGGTATAATTTGCAGCAAAAGCCAACAATACATTGTACGGGTCAAAATTATCGATTTTTCTTTTATGCCAAAAATCATTAGGATATTCAATTCAATTTCATTTATATACAACTTTTGTTGCAAAGCAGCTTATATCATATACAAACAAACAAGGTAAAATTAAAGACAGTATATGGTATTAAGATAAATACTGTAGTAGTAAAATATTGCAAGTTTTTCTCTATGCAATGTTATATTGAGTAAAGATCATGTTCCATGAAGATATTTAGAATATTTCCTACTGTAAATATATCAAAACTTTATTTTTGTGAGTGGATTTGAATATAAATTTCCACTTTCGGGTTCATCTACAGTACTCTCCACAACATCATTACAGCGGTAAGCCAACAGGGAGGGTTAAAACAAACCTGTTTCTTCTTAGCAACGACCTGCTACAGCGCCACTGATGGACAACTTTAAAAGCCATTTTCTCAATATTTTGATTCTTTTGCATCCTCAGATTCCAGATTGTCAAATAGTGGTATCTCGACCAAATATTGTCATATCCTAACAAACCCATACATCAATGGAAAGCTTATTTATTCAGCAAATCTCAATTTCAAGAAATGTATCTTATAAATGGTTTCGCTATGCTTTTATTTGCCATTTTAGTCATTTCCATGAACACAAATCTTAATGCCACAGCATACAGTATAATGATATTCTAGAGAATTGTGTGCTTCTAACTGTATAGCAACAGTTTGGGCAGCGGACTCTTTTCTATTCCATTATGACAAAGCCACTGTGCACAAAGCAAGCTTTAAAAAGAAATGATTGATTCAGCCTAGTATGAAAGACCTTGACTAGTTTGCATAAAGTCCAGACCTGAGCCCAGGTGAACACCTTTGATTCAAACACTCATCAACCAAACACATCAATGATTTGTACACAGAGCTACAGTCATTTCAGAACAGAAATAAGTATTAATATTTAATGCTAAACTTACATCACATGACAGCAGTTTGAAGTTATAACTGCGCTCAGTTACATTATGCCATTACTAATTTCCCTGCTTAGAACATTCCTCTGTTGTTTGATATCGATCCCAAAATAAGACCAAATTAGACCTAAACGGTTTCAACACATGAAATTTCCTAAATCACAACTAATAAGCTCTCCCTATTATTCATAAACATTTTGTCACGTAACGGTTCGGTGAGACACAAAGACAGGGAACAGAGGACCCAGGTGCAGACAGCGGGTAAGGGGTTAACACAGACTTTAATAAAAAAATACAAAACAAAGACCCACGTGGGGGTAACATAACAAAACAGGGGAGTACGAAAACATGACAGGACTGGACTAAAACTGACTGCACCTACACAAGACTAAAATTAACACTTGACATAATATACAAATAACTAAACTGGACTAGACTAACAAAGCACAGGAACTCACCAAACAAACGACAATGATCCAGCACAAGACAGAGTACACAGGGGCATTAAATAAGGGGACAAATCAAGAGGGAACAGGTGTGGGGCATGAAATCATTACAAGCAATAATGAGGAAACAAGAGGGCAGGAACAATGACGAGACCTGGAGAGAGTATGGCAAGCCAAAAGGGCCAAAACGCCTCTCTCCACATGAAACAAGAGGTTCTGCCATGGCTCTGCCACAAGATCAAGAAAAGCAAGACAAGATGGGGCAGAACCATGACACATTTACTCAGTAACTATTAATCAAAGTCACTGAGTGCAGCTGTGACACGTCAGAGGAGACCTGGCCCTCCCGGCTAAGACTGGTTTCTCCCGAGAGAAACCAGTCTTTTTCTTTTTTTTTTCTCCATTTATTTATCATTCCTCGCCACAGGGCAGTGTTGGCTTGCTCACCGGGAGACTGCTTTTATTAGATATTATTTACAAGAATGATCTTACTTGTTCTATTAACACCATATTTTACCTTTTCTGTGTTTTTCTGTTTTTCTTATTTTCTCCTGTAAAGCTGCTTTGGAACAATTCACATTGTGAAAAGCGCTATATAAATAAAATTGAATTGAATTGAACAGAAACTGTTGTAACAGTTATTTAATATGGTATTGTATGGTATAGCATTAATATTTGTTTTGATTGGAAAAATTGGAATAGATAAACATGTTTATTAGAAGGGGTGTCTCAACACTTTTGTTCATATAGTGTATACCGTATATCTGGCAAAGCATGAGGCTGAGTCAATTTTCATTTTTGGCTGAACTATTCTTTTAAACCTTTATTTTTAAGAATAACATCTCCGACACTACAGATGCTGTGCGAAGTGGTTGCAGTTGTTATCACAGTAAATAACAGTCTGACACTGAAGACTGTGGTCTGGATTCATGTGTGAGATGTGTTCTTTGTGAAAGAGAAGCTGTTGGATTCAGCCTGTCTTTATTCTTTCTATGTCTGCACACATCATTATTCTCTATGAGTTTTGTGGCCAGATTGAACTTGACGGAGTACTTAACTGTGGCACAATTGACCAATTCCCACTATCACTGCTTTGTGTTAGTCAAAACCAAAATTAATATCACATTAACCCTCTTTCTTGTCTTTCATATAGTTTCTTCAGATTAGTCATACCTGTGGGCGAGGCTGGATGTGACAGCGAGGGGGTACAGGCTGACGGTCATGCCCAGGTCACTGATGGCCAGGTTTATAATAAAGAACTCAGCTGGTTTCAAGAGGTGCTTCTTTTTGTAGGACACATAGAGCAGCATGCTGTTTCCACAGAGTGAACATACTCCTACAACACACAAAAACTGTGTCATGAATATGTGCCATGATGAATTTTTGTGCACAACCATTTCTCATCTCCACCACCATATTCATTTAGATAATCCTAATAAAGTTGCAGAAAATATATTTGGTATCATATGTTCCAGAAATGAGGTTGTGTGAATATTTGATACTTGATCGCAATTACTTGTGACTTCTTTTTAGGAATAAGCTGATGACATGAAACAAGCAATTTTCTCGCAGAATTAGAAACAAGACCTCCCGATTTTTTCTGCGGGGCTTTCCATGCAGTGAATTAAAAACAGCTTGCCCCGTAAAGTGTTAAAAAATACAAAATATTCTAATATTACTGTCATGCAAGTTAAAGGTTTGTGTAACATTTATTCACTGCTTTATAGATATTGCCTTACAGCTGCATCGTGATTATTTTAGACTTGAAGCTGAAAATTCAAATGGGATTTTTACTTTTATAACAATGATTTGAAGAAATATTCAGACTTTAGGATTAATAAACCACCACCAGGTTTCTCACACCAGATTACATCAGGAAATAGGAGGATTATAAATGATTTTCAGGTCTATTAAACTCATCTGACCCTTCCCTTGGCTCTGGCTTTTGAACACAAAACTAGTATGCTGTCAGGAAATCACATTAAATTTACAACTATGGTGTCTAAAATGCTCTCTGATCCCTTCATTAAATGCTTTGATGCATGCAACTTTGAAAAGAGTCCAGTCGTCACTAAAATATGCACGCAACACATAGTCTCATGCCATTACATATGGCTGACATGTCAAGTACACAAATCAGAAATAAAGGAGGAATAAATAATAATAATAATTGGTTACAATTATATAGCGCTTTTATGGGTACTCAGAGCGCTTTACATGGAAGGGGGAATCTCCTCAAGCACCACCAATGTGCAGCATCCACCTGGATGATTTATTTAATAAAAGCCACCTTGCACAAAAAATAAACTTTCTAAAACTTGAAATTAAGTTTTATTTCAATAAATGGTGCTTAATCAAAAAAAAATTGTGAAGCAGCGGAGAAAATAAAGAGGCCATTCCGAATTTTTATTTAATTAGTATTTCTAGATGTATTGTGGCCATTCCAGTCCAGTGTTTGTTGAAATATTGTTAGTAGTTCACAGAATAAAACAAAACAACAATTATACCAAAACACAAATCTAGAAATAGTAAATTATAATGCAATGTGTAGAATAATGCAATGTAAGTCGCTTTGGATAAAAGTGTCTGCCAAATGCATAAATGTAAATTTTAAGCTGGAAATAATTTTGAAATGTTTTTTTTTCCGCAGCTGTATGAGCTATTTGATTTTGTTTGAATATGTCTTATATTGTGTTATTTTCAGTAATATATTTGAAAGTATTGAAAAACATAGAAAAATATTTCTCACATCATTATCCCACAATGCTGCTTAAAAGACTGCAAACAGAGTCATGTTAAATGGTGGAAAACCATTCAAAGATCATTCAGTCAAAATCACTATTTATAGCTATTTTTAACTATTTAAAAAATGAATATGTAATTAAATGTAATGTAATAATCAAGAACCGTGTTGTCAAAGTTGACAAGCTCTTTTTAATATGTTTTATTGGGTAAACATTTGCAAAACCCACAAATATAAACTGAAAAAACTGCTCAGAATCTGAGTAAACCATAACTACTTTCTGGTTGTTTATAAAAAATTGTCTGTTCATCTTCCCCTGCCTCAGCCCTAATACTAGTTTGTAAACATGGCTCGGTGATCTACAATTATTGTTTAGCTCATTGACAAAATGTTACATGCTGCCTCATTTGTAGGTTGCTTTGGACGGATGAATAAATGTTAAAAAATGTAATAGTAATGATTTACGAAAAAAAAGGTTTCAGTCCAACAGCGACAATATCAAAAAGATCTTACAATAAAAAAATGTCATTTTTTACCAAAGTGTTGTGTATTCGTGGAATGTGCCAAATACGAGAGGGGTAGAAGCTCGCTGCATGCAGAGAGTGAATTAGCATTTGGCACATTGAATGTGCTGTAACTTAATCCACCTCCATTGTTCCTGCACTGAGCGCATCAGTAGGCTAATTATCATAGTCAAAGTGAACACTGAATGTTTCATTTTGATCAAGCATCAATGAGCTACGGTTGGAAATGCCAAACAAGTAAATAAAAAAATCAATTAGACCAAGGAAGATTGTAAGATGTTCTTTAGTGCCCCACTGACAGTTTGCTTCATATAAACAATCAATGATCCCTGAAGACATCCACAGTGCATTTTAAAGTCAAGATGAGAACTCTCGTGCAGCGTATGCCTTTGAAACCTGAGGGCAGCACATCAAAACTACAGTAGTCTGAGCAGGGAAAATGCCTACACTTCAAGTATTCATCAAAGAAAAGGACGTTTGAGCTTGTATGAAGTGGACGGTAGGGAAGATGAACCGCACAAAACACGAGAGTACACACAGTTACATGTAAGCACACATAAGTTCACTACAGCACACCTTCTTGTCATATAACTGTGTGCATTAGACAATGTACTGGGCCACCATGAGCACTATTTCCTGGCACAATAAATTGTGGCACTCAGAGAAACGGGATATAAGTGAAATGTTTATTGCAACTGTAGCCAGCTGTGTTTGCGGTTGGACTGATAGCAACAAAGGAATTTGTTACAAAGTACACTGTGGGCATAAGTATCCTCTGTCCCAATTTTGAGGGCTTGCTTCTGCATAAGCAAATCAAGCTCTGAAACAGAGCATGCAATGTGTTCAAATTAAACGGCGCAATTGACCAGTGCAATTCATTCTTACTGAATTTCCACCAACACTTGCGGGCTCTGAAAACCACAAATCCAAACTGTGTGGATGTGTAGACATGCTTGCATAAACACTCACACCACAACACCATCAGAACGTACTGTATGAAAGTACTGAGAGTACAGAACTACTGCGATGTATGAGAATATTTTTCACTGCCTACAGTATGTTCAAATCAGAGCACATCGGATACTACAGTATGTAAACAGGTGATATGGCGCGAATACGTGTTTTTCTGTGTCTTTGGTGTGTTAAAAGTTGCCCATGCATGTATTAGACATGTAAAATTGCAAAAATTAAAGTGTCGGAACAAAAGATGCATTCTATCTAAAAGCGAATGCTCACCCAGACTTGCCTGAAACGCCTCGTGTAACCACACCCCCACGAATCTACGTCATTTCGTGGTATGACTTGACTAGGACCGCCAAATTCTATACGCAAGTAAGGTGGGCGTACTTGTAAATCTCATCGTATCGTTGCCGCCGCAGCCATGTCGTGGAGACGCTGTGTGTTTCGTTGCGAAAAGAAAGACTCTTTGTTTGCCATGCCAAAAGATGAGACAACTAAAAACTAATGGTGGTTACATTTTATTTACAATACTGTTCCAGAACAGTAAAATCCGAAAATTCAAGTGTGTGCAGCGCATTTCATGATTGCTTCATGAACCTGGGAGAGATCAAGGCCGGCTGTGCACGAAAGCTTTTGTTAAAAAGTGGGGCAATTCCAACCATTACAACTTCGCAAGGACAGTCTGGCGCTTCAGATTCGCAGCCTGTAAGTATATTTTCATTGTAAAAGACTTACAGACTAACAGACTAACTTACAGACTGTTACAGACTAACGCGAGTTGAGTTTATCGTGTGTTTGTGATCTGCAAATGCAGACACGCGCGCAACGTGAAAAAAGACAACATACGTCTGATAATAATCAGTAATTATGTTCCAACTAGAGGCAACAAATGTCGTGTTTATAATGGGGTTTATTGTCTTTGTTGAGTCGAGACGAAACATGGCGTAACACTGGTTGATCACTAACGGCAAATCTTTATAACGTCGTATATTAAAGGTAAAACAGTTAGCTATAGTTTTTTACTATTTAACGTAATATATTTTTTAAAAACCTTACCAATCCTTTACATCCTGCTCAAGTCGCTCTTGATCATCTTCATTTTCGGGATCAGATTTTGGCACGGTATTGATAAGGAAAGTACCGATGACATTTTATCACCTGTCAGTACAATTTCTTTGGAACCTGATGTTCTGAATATGGTAAGAGGCGTTACATTTCCGTCACACGCTTGCAGTATTCGACCAATCACTACGCACTGGTTAACTCTCAATATCGTCACAAGTCATGTACAAGTTTTGAACAATGAAGGTGAATGAATGATAACAGAATTTGTATTTTTGAGTGAACTATCGTGATACATGCTTTCCTTAGTAGCTTTCTTTAAGGGATTCAGTTGCACACATAGACTTTCATCCCTTTCTGTTCTTTTGGAATACTTACACCTTGAATTTACTGGCGAACCATTATCACATTTACACCAGTGGCGATCCGTGACTCCTCTTCAGGGTAAGCAGTAATGTAGGGCTGCAGCTATCGATTCTTTTACTAATCGAGTATTCTACGGATTTTTCCATCAAATTAATTGGGTATTCGGATAATAAGTACTTTTTTTTATTAAAAAGCAATACTAAATATACAAGAGAAAATAAGACAGGTCTCTTAAAATGAGTAAAACAACTAATTTGTTTCCTTTTTAGAACAATAAAAGTTTTTATTGCTGAAATTGCATACATTAATATCTGTGGAAACTAAACCCATTTAATACATTCCATTGCCATATTAAATTCAAAATGCAATATAATACAAATATATATAAGAAACATGAATAAAAATAGAAAGAATAATTTCAAAGGTAAACAACTAACTTCAGATTATGCATGATGCATTTAGTTTATTTAAATTAGTTTTAGTTTCTTTTTTTACTATTAAATAGTAATATTGTAATGGTTTCGGTAGATGAAGGTAATCCACAGTGATAATATATTTAATGAAAGCACTCGATACAAATAAACAGAACTCGAAGAAGGCAGTTACAACACTATAGACAAGACAAAGAACAAATGAAAAAGGCAGTGGCTAAATAGTGTACAATTGATGACGATAACAACTAACAGGTGCGAGTTAAACAAACGAGGTACAGGTAAGGGATCGTGGCAAAATTAAGTCCAATGGCAAAACCGTAGAAAACTAAATAGGGAAACAGACGTAAATGTGACAAATATAGCCTATGACTTTTATTTTGGCAGGTTGTCGGAAGACGCTTATTTTTTAGTATCTCTGTTTCTTCACTCAAACAATAAAATGTTCTTGAAATAAACTCACAGAGCAACTCTGGAGGTGAAGTTCATATCCTCATTCAGCGCAGACGCAGAAAAATTTATGAGTATCACGTGTGTAGCACGTTAAACTATGCAGTTCATTCATGCAGACACGCAGAACCGCCAGATGGCATGTGTAAATAACAGGATTCGGTGTCCACAAGTACGCATCTAGTTTGATGGACTCAATGCAGCCGGAAAACAAGTTTCACTCGCAAAATAGACTAAAACTAAGTAAAATAGCAGTTCACCATTTCAATAAGCTATCACTTATTTATCAGCATGAGAAATACGTGTGAGCGTGTGAACAGACTAAAATGCGTGTGTCTCATGGTGAATGCGTGAGACTTGAGAGCCCTGTAACATGAACAGAGTTTAGCGGGCTGTGCGTTAGTAATAACGGTCCGTGGGGAAACACAGTGCTCCATGTGTACTGTAGTTAAATGGATTAAACAAAGCTTCGAGGCAACAAAATTTGCCTCTATGATTTTTTGTATTCGAATTACTCGAGTTCTTCGAGGAATCGTTTCAGCCCTACAGTAATGCGAAGCTCGGAAAAACATGTATTTAGCCCATCATGTGTGTGGCGCATTATGTCAAAATACGCGTAGAAAGGGTTTTTAAAAAAAGAGACGCTTGCGTTTGCTAGATACTTGCCATATCTCATGTGTAATCAAGAGTTACACAGTTACACAGAGTAATCAGAGTTAAGTGTAACACAGTGTCTTCTGAACGCGAGCGTCTCTTTTATCATAAACCCTTTCGACGCGTCTGCAGCAGGCACGTATTTTGACATGATGCGTGATGCACCTATGTTCACGTGAAGCGTGGACCACGTATTTTGAATTCCTGCTTCCCCTGAAGAGGAGGCACCGATCGCCACTGATTTACACATATATGCACTTGCACACATTAGATGAATAAATAAATGAATTGATTATCTTACCAAACAAGGAATAAACCACACCCACTGCGATGTCAGCAGCCACTGGAATGTTGGACTGGAAGGTGCGGTTGTCCGGTCCTTGCATCTGCAACATACACACAAACCATTATTCACCATTCTATTATAATTCTACAAATTCTATACATATAATTAAATAAATCTATTTTTATTTAGTTTGTTTAATATTCAAGTTAATCAAAGGTGGTTAAGACTTTGAACATCATTGTGGGAACCTGTGAGACTCAAGGTGTGTGGTGTACTGTACTATAAAGGGTGAGTTGGGTCAGCTGTTGTTCATTTGCCTCTCTGAAGAGAGTGATAATCCACCTACACTACATTCTTCTTCTACAAATCCATACAATGACTAAAAGAGCATTTCTAATGTTTGTTATATACTGACAGGTCTCCCGTGTGATGTAATATTGTTTAGCCACCATCTCTACACATGCATTTGTATTGAGATACAGAGATAAAGATAAATCATATTGTGATTATGTACACACACTTATGAATAAGAATATATATAAGAAAACACTCTGATGGGAATAGGAATGTATCTTTACCTAAACTCACAGCTTTTAAATTCTAATGCACATAGTGAAATTTATATGCTGCATTTGTGTGTAAACTAAAATGTGTGTTCACACAGACAGAACAGATGGTTAGATATTAAATGAGTGACTTTTTACTCTATTCAGTTAACCTTTTAGACATATTCAAATGTATTTCTATAGTGCTTTGTCACAATGTTGCATTGTTTTAAAGCAGCTTTACAAGAAAATAAAGAAATAAATGTATTATATACATAGAATATGGTACATAAATACAAGTACATTGGCTTTACGACCATAAAAAGGTGACATATCAAGTCAAAGAAAAAACATTGTATTCTAGGCTATTGTAAAAAGGTGCTAGATGTGTTTCAACTATTTTTTTAAATGACACACTTGGCTTCACTTTAAAATATTGCTGCACTTGCCCTCAAGCTAAAGAGAGTAAGATCTTTACAAACATAAAAATGCAGTCACTGTAGTTTGCTGAGGCAAGCTCTTACAGGTGGGAATGTCCATATTAAGCATAGATATGCTTAGATCTGTATTATTTTACATTTCATTGTGAGTAGACACTTCCTGATTTAAAATAATTCAGAAACATCAATATTAGAACGAAGATAAAATCCAGCTGTGTGTGCATGCATGTGTCGTGAATACGGTGGAAACCTTTTCTGTGGACTGACATAACCAGTGTTGGGTGAAACTAGTTACTAAGTAATTAGTTACTGTAATTTAATTAATTAAAAGTAAGTACATTTTTTTCTGTAATTTAATTACAGTTACTTCTTTTTTTTAATTATTTATTTTTTATTGATTTTGACAGATATACAAGTGTTAAAGCAAGATGTCTAGCAAGACAAAACAAGGAGCACAAGTTAACACAACACCGAAAACCCACCCCCTCCCCAAAAGGCCACCATCAGAATGAAAAGAAATATGTAAATAATAATAATAAAAGTAAATAAATAAACATACACATGTATAAATTAAAATAACAAATAAAAAAAAGTTAAATGAATAGCCCTTTCATACAAATTTAATCAGGAGGTCCAGATGTCACAGTAAGATTTTCAATGACTGGCAGTATAGGCCTCCATGTTTGATAAAAGGATCTCAGAGATCCTTTGGAGGAGTATCTAATTTTCTCAAGGTGGAAGCATTGCAACACTTCTCGTATCCAATCTTCATGGAATGGGGGAGAGACATGTTTCCATTTCAAGAGAATAGCACGCCTAGCTAACAAAGTGGTGAAGGCAATGACGCAGAGTGCTGTAGATGATACAACTGAATATGGGGAAAGGCCAAACAAAACAGTCAATGCGTTAGGGGGAATGGTGGTGCTAAGGGCCTGCGAGAGTGTTCTAAAAATTTCAGACCAGTAATCATGTAACATTGGGCAAGACCAAAACATATGAAGATGATCAGCTGGAGATTGTTTGCATCTGTTGCAGGCATCACTTCTATCAGGGAATATTTTTGCCAGTTTAGCATTAGTGAAATGAGCTCTATGTAGCACTTTACATTGGATTAGAGCGTGTCTAGCACAAATAGACGAAGAATGAATTAGACTAATAATATTCTCCCATTGGTCATCAGGTATGTCAATGCACAAATCTTGCTCCCAAGTTTGCTTAACAGAGTCTATTGGAGATGGGGTTAGAGAAAGAATATTTTCATAAATGATAGCTATCAAGTGTTTTTGACCAGGGTTGAGGGTGAGAATGGAATCAAGCTCTGATTCAGGGGGGCGGTTAGGAAAATGCGGAAATAGCTTTTGTGTAAAGTGCCTCACTTGAAAGAAACGAAAAAGATGACTGTTAGGAAGATCAAATTTATCTGATAGAGAAGAGAAGGAGGAGAAAACTTTGTTTTCATACAAGTCATTCAAAGTAGAGAGACCTTTACTAGCCCAGATGTCGAAGGCACTATCTGAAAGAGACGGGAGGAATAAATGATTGTTAAAAATTGGCATGTAAATTGAAGCTCTGTGCAAACCTAATTGTTTTCTAAACTGAAGCCAGATCTTAACAGTATTGCTGACTACTGGATTGCTTGAAATTTTATGTACATTGATAGGGAGTTGAGAGTAAATATACGAATGTAAGGAACAGGCAGAGGATCTCTCAATATGTAGCCAGGGCGGACTGGAAGCAGAACATTTCAGGCTGGCCCAGTAGATTATTTTGTTAATATTAGATGCCCGGTAATACCCTCGAAAATTTGGAAGTGCTAGGCCCCCTTCAGATCTGGGAAGTTGAAGAACTGATCTCCTAATAAGAGCTGGTTTGTTATTCCAGATGAACCCATTCAATTGCTGATCTAACTTAATAAAGAAGGATTTATTAATGCAGACAGGGACATGTTGAAAAAGATACAGGAATTTTGGCAGGACGATCATTTTAATGAGATTAACGTGACCTATTAAAGATATAGAAAGGGAGCTCCACCTAGCAAAATCTGTAAATGAATTGGTAATATATATGCCCAGGTATTTGAACCCATCCTGTGCTAGTTTAAAGGGGACTGGAAAGAAAGGAAGGGATTTAGCCATTTGATTAATGAAAAATAACTCGCTTTTATCATAGTTCAGCTTATACCCTGATAACCCTCCGAACTCATTTAAAATAGATAGAATAGGGGGGATAGAAGTTATTGGGTCGGAGACATATAATAACAGGTCATCCGCATAAAGGGAAAGTTTGTGAACTTGGTCATGGCGAATTATGCCTTTAAATGCATAGTTACTGCGAAGCCAGATGGATAAAGGTTCAATTGCAATATTGAATAACAAGGGTGAGAGTGGACATCCTTGACGTGTCCCCCTCTGGAGCAAAAAGGGTGGTGACCTAATACCGTTAGTATGTACCGATGCCGAAGGGAAGGCATACAGAAGTCGAATCCAGGAAATGAATTTAGAGTCGAACCCAAATTTACCCAGAGCGAAGAACAGAAATTCCCACTCCACCCTATCAAACGCTTTCTCCGCATCCAGTGAAACAATCACTTCAGCTGTATCGGGTGCAGGAGAAAAAATAAGATTAAATAATCTTCTAGTATTAAAAAAAGAGTGCCTCCCCAATGTGAAGCCTGTTTGATCTAAAGAAATTATGGAAGATATGACATCTTGGAGTAGAAGGGAGAGGACTTTGGCTAGTATCTTGCAATCTACATTTAGAAGAGAAATCGGTCGATAGCTACCACATGAGGTAGGGTCTTTGTCCTTCTTCAAAAGCAAGGATATGAATGCCATGTACAAAGTTGCCGGTAAATGACCTTTTTGAAAAAAGTCATTGTACATACTCACCAAGATTGGGACTAGTGAGTCCGAATAAGTCTTGTAGAACTCAACTGTATACCCGTCAGGGCCTGGGGATTTCCCAATATGCATCGATTTAATAGCCTCTTGAACCTCCTGAGGGGAAATGGGTCTACCTAGTTCTCTTGCTATATCTTCATCAATTCTAGGGTAATTTAGTGAGTCTAAGGGGTTAGGAGTCTTTGCTGAACCTGAGGAGTGCTCAGAGGTATAAAGGTTAGTGTAAAAAT
>NW_026634216.1:32376-93609 GCF_024868665.1 Triplophysa rosa
TGCAGATATTCTGAGACTGGTGGCCACTCTGTTGGTGCTGCAGCTGATTCGAGTGAAGAAGTTAGCAGAGGGAGAGCTGCTTCAGTCTCTCTTCAGTCTGAAAGAGTCACAGGGCCCGAGGTAAGAGCACAGAGCACACATGCATTCTCATGAACTATAGCTGCTCTTTTTTTAGATTCATAATGTTTTTCCATGCAGGCCGGTGCACTGGAAGTCTGTGAAGAAAGCAGTGGACTGGGCTTGTTGGGCAGACAGACAGTATCCATGTGTGTGCAGCAGGCTGGAGTTTGGCTGGGATTGGGAATCATCCACACGTCAGTTACTGGGGTGTGAATCACCCTTCCCGTACTCTCCACTTATACCTGTTCTAGAGAGATGTGTGGGTTTATGGGTGGTTTAGTAACTGAACACATACATTATTTCATTCATTTGTTGTTTCAAAAGTTTGCAATGTGTAGAAGATTGTCTGTGATTCCTCAGAGCCTTAAACAATATTTTAAAGAATAGTTTACTCCAGAATTTTAATTGCATTTTTTATTTACCCTATGTCATTTTATTTCACTGTTTGCTAGAAATATTTTCCTATGCCGTTTCCACTGCAGTTTCATTTGTGCTTGTAGATCTGGTGTAGTGTTTGTATGACTGGGTTATTCCAAACTCTATTGATTTTAGCAAATTATTGTGTTCTTGGACATGTAAATACACCACAAAGAGTAGATAAAGCGATACATTAGTAGCCAGATGGTTTCTCAGACAGGGTATAAAATAATCCAGCAGGCATAGCCCTTAATCTTTATAGTTAACCTTGTCTTCAAAATGGCTTTTTGGAACGCCGATTTAAGTAGGCTACTGATTACTAGGACCTGGATTATGGAGACCAGGGCCCGTATGTATTAAGGCACTCAGAGTAAAAAAGTGTCAAAATTCTACGAATGACGCAATTTTACTATTAATTTACTATCATTACTAAAGGTTCATAAGTGTTAAAACTAGATCTCAGCTCCTGAATTATACGAGGGAGTTGAAGAGGTCTCCTAACCTAGTTAAGAGTAACAAGATGGCAGTACAGAGGCAGAGACCATGGACTTTACAATAAAGAAACAATGTGTTGGAATGATATGATGACAGGGAGTTAATGACATAATGTAATATAAAAAAAATAAAGAAAAATGTTAAGGATTTGCAGCTTTTTGTTTTTTGTGTAATAGGATGTGATTCAGCATCTTGAATATTTAAATGAACTGTTAAAACTCAAAAGTGTATGAAACAAAGCCAAATTGGATACATATTTGTAATATTTTTGCGCATAATTCAAAATCAATTTTTGAAACTGCAATTTTTAACTTTTGCATCTCTGTTGCCATCTCTGTTTGAAAAATGAAATTGCAGGTTGCTTTATGCATTTATCTTCATATGGGTTGAAGTCAACCGATGTTAAATTTCCCACCAAATCGTACAGATGAATAGCTTGCCGTTGTAAATCAGGGGAAGGTAGGCAGAAAGTTTTCAACACTGATTTTTATGTACTTGCCCAATAACAAAATTTTGGTTTATTATACCCAAATAAGTTATGGATTTCAGCTGTATATAAATACTAATGTAATGTCTGAATTAAGTAATGTCTTAAGTCAGTCATGAATAGATGGTGACATGCTGCTATGTCTTCACCCTTCCAGGCTCCCTATTGGCTGATTCAGATTCATAAAAGTCTCCTACTCTTAAAAAAAAGTCCTACTTACTAAGAATTTTTTGACATTTAAGTCAAAGTTTAAGACTACACTTAAGAGCATTTCTGAGAAGTTTTACAGATACGGGGCCAGGGCCCGTATTTATCAAGCTTCTCAAAGTGCCATTTTAGAATTCGTGAAATTTACTTCTACTTCCAAACTTAAATATAAAAGCAAGTTATCAAATTTCTTAAAGATAAGAATCACTCTTACGCTCCAATTATTTAAGACCGCTCGAGAGGTCTCTCAAGTGCTTAGGAGTTGCCACTAGGGGCTTGTGATAATAATAATAATAATAATAATAATACATTTATTTTGTATAGCGCAATTAAAAGTTACTTTCTCAAAGCGCTTCACAGTAGACATCACATCAGGTAAAACAACACAACATGTAAAAAAAAAACTTTGTAAAACAACACAACAACAACGAAAACAAATAATATAATCAAGTAAAAGCAATCCTAAAATAAAATGTTTTAAGAAGCGATTTAAAAATCGCAAGAGATTGTCCCCAAAGCACAGGTTTTATTAGCTGGCAATTTTCAATGCACATTTGTGATCCATGTGAAAACCCAGCTATAAAGTCATTTATTTGTGATGTACTATTTCTACATAAACCCTGCTAAAAAAAATAGTATTACATTAATTCTAGTGGTTTCCACTATTTTTTCTCTAACAAAATAAAAAAATATTGGGTGTTCTATTGATTCCCATCTGCATCTATTGTGTTTTGGGCAGGGTTCTATTAATTTTTCAGCAGGGCAGTGGTGTAGTCTAGTTTTTTGTAGTGAGTATACTCTGATCCCCCCATACTCATCCGTCCCAGATCGACAACCCATGAGCACCACCCCACTCACGAATGCAGAGTATGCCTCTATATGTAATCAAGAGCATTCTGATAGATTTATTGCAAGCAAGATTTCAATAGACAATGACAGCTGGGGGGACTTACTGGTTTTGTTAATCACTGTCTAAATCAGTCAGTTTAGAGTTAAATTTAGCCTAAGATGGTATATGTATACGATCCCTAAAGCACAGGTTTTATTAGCTGGCAATTTTCAATGCACATTTGTGATCATGAAAACCCAGCTATAAAGTAATTTATTTGTGATGTACTATTTCTGCATAAACCCTGCTAAAAAATAGTATTACATTAATTCTAGTGGTTTCCATTAAAATACCATTATGTACCACCATTTTTTCTCTTACAAAACAAGAGAAAAATAATAATAAGATTCTGATTTAGTTTGACTAAGGCCATGTCAAAGACTTACTAAATCATATTGAAATAAATGGTTAAAATCAAACTCTGATGCTCGTCACTAATAACTAGATTTTAAGCCTAGTTTTCATACACTGGGTCACACTTAGGAGTGCAAGTTACGCCCATTTTTGACATTGATGGTTAGCTATAATAATTAACAATGAACATTTGTGCCATTTTATCAAGCACCCGTTGCACTTATAGATTGCTGGCAGTGTCTCTAGACTTTACAATAAAGGATAAACAAGGCTGGCCAGGAGTTCTCATTTCTTATCATCTAAAACAATTATAAACATTGTAGTATAAGTTATCGCTCCCTTTCTCCCTCATGTATTGATTCACCACCACACAAACTAACGTTTGTGAAGTTGGCTAGTTAGATACAATTTAATATGACAACCATCCCGTTACAGTTATGTTAATGATAACAAATATGCTCGTTTTCTTAAGGACTGCGCAGTGGTTTTAAAAGTGTGTAGGGGGGAGTTATCAGCAGAAAGTATAATACACCGGCGAACAGAGTGCGCAATTGTGACCCCGGGACACTATCGCGAGGAATGGGGACCCCGCATATAGCGTAGCATGAGTCTCATCGGGCTAATTTTCTGTAATACCTGCTGCAGCTGCAGCATCACCCGAAGCGCCAGTAGCTTCATATGCAGGCTTACGAAAACACTGAAACAGTGAAGTTTAAATGCTTGCCTTTCATGATCTCCTTTTGTTTCATGCACCAATGGTCCAAAAGTCAGTGCGTTGCACTTTCCTGACACAAAACGATGTTGTTACGTATCATCTTGCTTTTTTAAGAGGGTATACGGAAATTCTTTATCTTTTCTAGTGGGTATATGGCGTATATACCTGCGTATCGCGTAGACTACACCACTGGCTTCAGGGGTCCCCACACTGTATGCCCAAAGACCAGGTCGGCTGGACTGAACCCAAGGCTTTCCTGCTCTGCTTCCCAAATTGCAAACATGAGAAATGGTAGACTGCCTGCCCAATCTCTGCCGTCTGCAACACAATAAGAGCGCAACATAGATTTAAGGGTTTGGTGAAATCATTCCAGTGCGCCCTGCGACTCAGGATGGTGGGCACTTGAAAGTTGCTCTGCGAGAGTTTGTGTGAACAACTTGGAAGTAAAGTTTTTACCTTGATCAGTTTGTACCACAGGAGGCAAACCGAAGGTTGTACAGAACTTTAAAGCTCCAATAATAATTTGTGAACTGATAATGGAGCGCAAGGGAACTGCCTCTGGGAAACGTGTGGCCGTACACATGATAGTCAGGATGTACTCGTGATCTGACTTAGATTTGGGCAACGGACCTACACAGTCAATAAGACGATGCTCGAAGGGTTCTTTCATAACTGGAATTGGGTGGAGTGGAGCAACTGGTACCTTTTGGTTGGGTTTCCCTGCAAGTTGACATACGGCACATGATTTACAAAAGTAAGAGACAGCAGACTTTAAACCAGGCCAATAGAAGTAACGGGACATGCGTTGAAATGTTTTTGTCACCCATAGGTGACCAGATAGTACATGTTTATGAGCCAACTTCAATACTATGACTACGTTCACACTGCCACCAAAATCTGATTTTTTTGCTCATATGCGACCCAGATCTGTTTACTGCATGACAGTGTGAACAGGACAATCCACATGGAATCCGATCGTTTTTAATTTGATCTGAGCCACTTCCATATGTGGTCCTAAATCAGATACAGGTCTGATGTTTCGCAATGCGACCTCAGTCTGAACGGTCATATCGGAATTCATGCAACTTTTGCGTCATTATAGATCGACTAGCTTCACGCGCTATTCTGTTGACTGAAATGCACTTTACAGCTCAGTTGCCAAACATTAAGCATCAGATTATAAACATAAGACCTTGCACTGTCTACAGCACGTGAGCCGCACGATGCGATGCAATAAATGACTATAAAATCTGTTATAATAAGAAATTTTGCCACTGGATACGGCGCGATGCAATATGACAAACGCATTAATGGTGTCTATTGTCTTTTATCGCTTTGCATCCACCACTCGCGCTTGTTGACACATGGGAAAACATAAGCTATAGGTGTGTTCTACTCCATGCTGGGATGTGCAAACCGGCATGTGTACAGCCCGAGAGCGGACTGCTCCGGGTATGCTCGAAAAACAAGCGAGAACAATGCAAGCTAAGCTAAATGCTAACTATAAACCCTATAAACCGGCCATCCCGATCCTTTTTCTCACCAACACCCCGTCGCTTAACAATAAAATGGATGAGCTGCCATTGCGGATCACATCGAACCGCGGAAACTATTGTGCGACCGTGTTAACAGAAACTTAGCTGGATCAAAACGTTCCGGAGACTGCTATCAAGCTAGCAGGCCACGCCGTCTTCAGAGCAGACCGAACCATTCACTCCGGTAAGAAAAAAGGAGTGGGCCTTTGTGTTTACATAAACAATAACTGGTGTGCAAACACCACAGTCAAAGACAGCCACTGCAATCCGGACATTGAATACTTAATACTACAGTGTAGACCTTTCTTCTTGCCCAGAGAATTTACATCGGTAGTTATAATAGCTGTCTATATATCACTGCATGCTAACACCAGGTTAGCCATGGAGAAGCTACACCACTCCATTAGCCAACATCTGTCGGCTCAACCAGACAGCATCGTTATAGCAGCAGGAGACTTTAATCACGGCAAGTTGAAGTCTGTGCTGCCTAAATTCTACAAATATGTACATTTTCCGACAAGAGGAAAGAACACTTTAGACCAAGTGTACTGCAACATTTCACAAGCATACAAATCCAGCCCTCTACCACATCTCGGACTATCAGATCATCTGTCTCTGTCCCTGCTACCAGCATATAAAACACTCATCTGCGCACAAAGACCATCCACAAAGTCAGTCAAAGTATGGACTAAAGGAGCCACTTCAGCCCTGCAGGACTGTTTTGAAGACACAGACTGGGACATTTTTGCTGAGGGGACAGACCTGGAGGGACACACATCAGCTGTTCTCTCATACATAAACTTCTGTGCTGAGAATGTGTCTGAGACGAGGACTGTGAATGTATTCCCTGACCAAAAACCGTGGTTTGACAGCAAGGTTAGAACCCTGCATAGAACGCGGATGCTGCTTTTAAATCAGGGCACCTGCAAGCCTACAAAGAGGCCCGAAGCAACCTAAAGAAGGGCATCCGAGAAGCAAAAGGCAGGTACAAGCAGCGCATGGAGGAATACTTTAACAGCAACAACTCCAGATGTATGTGGCAGGGGATAAAAACACTCACTGACTATAAGGTCAGCTGCACAGCCACAGACACCACAGACAATACACTGCCAGACACTCTAAACACATTCTTTGCTCGTTTTGACTCCTGGAACGAAGTGACGACAATCCACACTGCATTGCCAGAGAGAGACAACCCCATACAACTGCAGCAACACCAAGTAAGATCCACCCTTCTCAGGATCAATGAGAGGAAAGCAACTGGTCCAGATGGAGTCACAGGAGGAATCCTGAAGACCTGTGCAGACCAGCTAGCAGGGATAATCACTACCATTTTCAATCTCTCGCTTCTACAATCCATCGTCCCTACCTGCCTGAAGTCTGCTATAATTATTCCGGTTCCGAAAAAAAAGCACAGTGAACTGCCTTAATGATTATCGACCAGTCGCCTTAATCCCCATCATCACTAAATGTTTGAGAGACTTATTCTCTCTCATATTAAATCTGCCATCCCTGCGGACCTTGACAAACACCAATTTGCATATCGAGCAAACAGATCAAGAGAGGATGCCGTCATCACAGCTCTCCACACTGCGCTCACTCACCTGGAAAGGAGAAACACCTATGTGAGAATGCTATTTGTGGATTTCAGTTCAGCCTTTAATACAGTTGCTCCCCATAAACTGGCTCAAAAGCTAGACAGCCTAGGCTTAGGCAGCTCTCTGTGCACATGGATACTGGACTTTCTGAGTAACAGACCCCAGGAAGTCAGGATGGGAAACCTCACATCATCCACTCTCATCCTGAACACTGGAACACCACAGGGGTGTGTTCTCAGTCCCCTCCTCTACTCACTCTTCACCAGTGACTGCTCCCCCATTCATCCCACAAGCACCATTGTCAAGTTTGCTGATGATACCACCATAGTAGGGCTGATGTCAGACAACAGTGAGACAGCCTACATGGAGGAGATTCAGCATTTCACAGATTGGTGCTCTTACAATAATCTGGACCTAAACATTAGCAAAACCAAGGAAATTATTTTGGACTTCAGGAAATCAAAACGTACAGAACACTCCGCCCTCTGCATACACGGAGAGGAGGTAGAGAGGGTAGAGAGCTTTAAATTCGTACATCCTGGCCGACCTCACCTGGTTCACACACATCTCTCATCAGGTGGGGAAAGCCCAACAAAGACTATTTCCTCAGGAAGTTGAAATGCGCTCGCCTAATGACCACACACTCAAAGCCGTTGTTCAATGCTTACAGGATGCTGGACTGAAATTGAATCAATCGAAGTGTCAGTTCATAAAATCCAGTCTGCCTTTCCTGGGCCATATGGTGAATGCGCAAGGAATTCAACCTGATGAGGATCATCTTTCTGCCATTCTTTATGCACCAGCTCCAACAGATGCACCTCAACTCCGCTCTTTCATCGGGCTACTATCGTGGTACAATAAGTTAATTCCCAATTTTGCCACGGTAGTTGAACCTCTGCACGCTTGCATCAGATGGGGCTCAGATTTCGTCTGGTCTGCCTCTGCCTATGGCCTGGCCGCTGTTCTTGCTCAAGTTCACGAGGATAAGACAGAGCTCACTGTCGCTTTTACGTCCCGGACATTGTCACCTGCTGAACTCAAGTACTCAACCATTGAAGAAAAAGAAACACTTGCTTGTGTCTGGGCCGTTGACAAGTGGCAAACTTACTTGTGGGGTCGTAAATTCCTTGGAAGACTGCTTGGACTGTCTTTGGAGATGTCAGCTCTGTCACCTGCTGAGTTTGCTTCTGCCACCGCATCATGCTCTGAACTGAGTGCATTACGCGCACAAATAGCTCGCGGGTTGCCTTCCTCTTCAACTTCTGTGGATAATATTCTAGTCCATACTTTCAACTACGCGACGAACTGAGTGTGCAGCAGGATTATGTTCAGAGGATCACGCCTTGTTGTACCTGTCACGCTACACTTTGTTGAAGTTAGCTCACAAAGGTCACCAGGGAATTGTGCATACTAAACAGAGGCTTCGTGAACTGTACTGGTGGCCAGGCATTGATTGCCTAGTTAAAGAGCACATCCAGACCTGTCAAATTTGTCTGTCCTCTGACAAAACTGCCAACACCTAAGCTGCGCCGCTGCAGCCAGTGCCTTTTCCATCTGTCCAGTGGGACAAGGTAGCTATTGATGTGGTGGGTCCATTTGAAACCACTGTGTGGGACTGTCGTTATGCGCTGACATTTATCGACTATCACAGTAAGTGGCCTGAAGTTGCTTTCACCGCTTCCGTCACTGCTCAGAATGTTATCGCCTTCTTGTCATCTGTGTTTAGCAGATATGGCAATCCACGTACTATCGTGTCAGATAACGGGTCTCAATTCATGTCAGCTGATTTTTCTAAATTTCTGAAAGAGAGAGACATTCGACACACGTACTACTTTGTACCACCCAGCTGTGAATTGAGCTGTAGAACATATCCATCGCATGCTGGAAAGCTGCATTAAGTCTGCTGTTCTGGAAGGGAAGCCGTGGAAACCTAGTCACAGAATTTTTCCAAGTGTATAGTGCTACACCTCATTCTGCCATGGGACTATCCCCATTTGAGTTGCTTCATGGAAGAAAGATGCGAACGCGTCTTAATGTTCGTTCTCCTCCGAAGAACTGGCATGCTTCTCACCTGGCTTGTTCTGTTGCACCTGTTTCGGCTACTGACACAGATGCTGTGGACTTCTCATTTTCATTTCTTCCTCCGGCGCCTCAAGCTCCTGAAGCTCTTCAAAGGGTTTCTACCTGTGTGATACGACATCCTCGTTGGATGGAAGACTATGTCACATATAAAGAATGAGTAATTCATTAAGTCACCTTATAATTGATTTTGATATGAATGCTACATTATAATAATTCTCGTGAAGCATTTTTTGTTCTTTAGTCTGATTACAAGTAATTATGTTTATAACAAAGTAAATACTTCTGTAATTTGTTAACTTTGTTATTGTGTTACCTTTTTGTTCATAAATATCTGTGTAGACAGTTTGCTTTAAAGGGGAACTCCGGCCAAAAATGAAAATTTTGCGATTAATTACTCAACATCAGACTTAACATCTGTAGGACCTCCATTTTTCCCAAAAACGCAAATTAAGGTAGTTTTGGAAGCTTTCTGTCTCCTCCTTAGATTGCAACGCAACCAATCTTTAAAGCGCTGAAAGTGCATAGTAAAGACATTGTAAAATTGTCCATGCGACTCCGGTGATTCAGTATAAATTAATATAATAGGACAAGGATACTTTTTGTGCGCAAACCAACATAACTAACAACTATATTCAAAAACATCCTGATTTGAGGGTTAGTTTCCAGCGCGCGTTCCCGAGAGCCACACGACTGCATCCTGTGTCAGCATCGCTCGACGCATGCGCGTTCTGACATAGAGCCTGTGTGGTCAGAACGTGCATGCGTCGAGCATTGCTGACACCGGATGCAATGTCATGTGGCTCGTGTGTTTGGTTGCGTTGTAATCTATAGAGGAGTCAGAAAGCTTCCAAAACTACCTTAATTTGCGTTCTGGGGAAAAACAGAGGTCCTATGTTAACTACTTGAGGGTGAGTAATTAATGGCAGAATTTTCATTTTTGGCCGGAGTTCCACTTCAAGTGATAGGGGAATATGTTGTGTTCTGTGCATATTGACCAGTAGGTGGCGGTAGAAGTCCGTGTTATGTGTATGTTGAGAATAGAAGAGAAAGAGTCAGAAGTGTTCAACCTGCTGCTGCATGCGCTGTACTGTTATACTATTAAAAGAATTAAAGTATTCTTTATTTTCGAATGCCTCCTCATTGCTTCTCACCTAGGACATAACACATACATACATGCATACATATATTCTCACTCATACTCACTCACGTGTGTTAATAAATACCTGTCTGGCTTCTAACCCCATTGTCCCGAGTCTGCTTACTGTTACAATACTTCCAAACAGCCTAAAACATTTTAAAAACTTAAAATTGAAACTTTTGTTATCTTTTATTCACCCTAATGTTTACTTTTTCAATTGCTTAAGACTTTCTTTCATGTAATGCAAAAAAAGAAAATGTTGCGATTGGTCTTCTCCATACAATACATAAAAAAAGTTATGACTGGGCCTTTCAAGCTCCGAAATGCATAAGAAAACTTCACATATGGATTAAAATCATATCACAGCTTTCTGTTAAGAGCATGGAACTTTGGCCTCTCTGTCGACAGGTGGTTGAAAAATGATCAGTACAATTGCGCTTCCATGCTGCTGTTCTGCGCAAGTGAATACCAACAGTTTCCTGTCACACACTTTCTCCCCTTTGCAGTTTACATTTGACAGCGGTAACATTTGCCCTTTTATATCTCTATATATAGACATGTAACATCCTGCTGCGGTTAGCCAAGCAACATGTTTATTTTACACTCATTCAGATTGTGTTGCACAATTAAAATATGCTTAATCTTAAGCACAATATTATTGTTCTTAATAACATTTTCATTACACTTTGATACTTTGGTACATCTGTTGCCCAAAATGTAGGCTATGCTTAAATTAAATCATTCTCATACTTAAAAGGGTAAGCCTATCACCCACATGTGCTTGCATGGCTGGGTAAGCTTATCACCCACATGTGCTTGCATGGCTGTGGGAAGAGACAAAACTTTGATTTCGCAAGACTGTCACAAAACCACAGACAATATGGGTGCAAACTTACAATGGGTTTCTGCACAGCAAGATGACTCATTTTAATACATCATACCTACTGAGTTTACAAACAGTTATAATTCCTAAAGTAATTGTTATTATATTGAGAAGATCAATAATATTAGAATGGAAATCAGCAAAGCTCCATGCGGCAGTTAGGTCAATCTGACTTCAGTACAACAACATCAGAAATTAATAACTCTCTCTGAATTTCAGACAATTGATCACATAACCTTGGAGGAAACGGTACAGCATCTTAAAGCGTCAACTTGCAGCCTTGACACACTTCCCACGTCCTTTTTCAAAAGAGTGTTTAACTGTTTGGAAGCAGATCTCCTAGAAATAGTAAATACCTCACTGCTTTCAGGAACTTTCCCAGAGTCCCTAAAAACTGCAGTTGTCAAACCTCTACTAAAAAAGAGCAATCTAGACAAAACCTTACTGTCTAACTACAGACCAATATCAAATCTTCCTTTTATAATCAAGATCATTGAAAATGTTGTCTTCAATCAGCTGACCAAATTCTTAAACTCAAATGGCTACCTGGACAATTATCAGTCTGGTTTCCGTTAGCATCATAGCACATAGACAGTGCTCATAAAGATAATAAATGATATTCGATTGAATTCTGATTCAGGCAATATATCATTTCTGGTATTACTAGATCTCAGTGCTGCCTTTGACATGGTAGATCACACCATACTCCTACATAGGCTGGAAAACTGGGTAGGGCTTTCTGGGTTGGTACTTAAATGGTTCGGGTCATACCTTAAAGGGAGCGGTTACTATGTGAACATAGGCAACCATAAATCTGACTGGGCACCCATGACTTGTGGTGTTCCACAGGGCTCAATTCTTGCTCTGCTCCTCTTCAATTTGTATATGCTCCCACTTGGCCAAATTAGTACCAAATTGCTTACCCCAGCTATGCAGATGACACTCAGATCTACCTAGCCCTCTCACCCAATGACTACAGGCCTATTGACTCTCTTTGCCAGTGCATTGAGGAAATTAACAGCTGGATGTGTCAAAACTTACTTCAGTTAAATAAAGACAGAACTGAAGTCATTGCATTTGGTAACAAGGATGAAACTAACAAGGTAAACACATACCTTGACCTAAGAGGTCTAAAGACACAAAGTAAGGTAAAAAGTCTTGGTGTCATTTTAGAGTCTGACCTTAGTTTTAGCAGTCGTGTCAAAGCAATAAGCAAATCCGCGTACTACCATCTCAGAAACATAGCCAGAATCAGATGTTTTGTCTCAAACCAAGATTTAGAGAAACTAGTTCATGCTTTCATTACCAGCAGGGTGGATTACTGTAATGGACTCCTTAATGGTCTTCCCAAAAAGACCATTAGACAGCTGCAGCTCATACAGAACGCTGCTGCAAGGATTCTGACCAGAACCAAAAAACCTGAGCATATCACTCCAATCCTCAGGTCCTTACAATGGTTACCAGTTACTTTTAGAATCAACTTAAAAGTATTATTAATTGTCTATAAATCACTCAATGGTCTAGGACCTAAATAGGCTACATTTCAGATATGCTTATTGAATATAAACCAAACAGACTTCTCAGATCATTAGGATCAAGTCAGTTAGAGATAACAAGGGTTCACGCAAAACATACTGTAGTCTCGCATAGCCAGATCTTCATATCGCCGCTTTCTTTGGCCAAGGCCAGCCCAAGAGGCAATATGACTGACAGGTAAAGCAACCAATCACGTTTCGTTTTGTGCCGCGTCATGTTTATAGGCGTGGAAATGTCCCCGCGGTAACAGACCGGTGTAAATTCACGAACGTGTCAAAAGTTAATAGAAACAACAATGATTATAACTTTATGCCATGAACCTCGCATACTTTTAAGAATTAAGCGTTTAGTCAATCGTGATGAATTCTTATAGCAACCGTTGTAAACACGACAGCTTACTTCTTAGATCAGACGGCTTCGTGCTGTTTCCTGGCGGACCGTTAAAGAACGCGACACGCACGTCTCCCCGAAATCCTGTGAAATTCAACCAATCAGATGATGACTCAAAACAAGGCGAGTCAGCGTTTAGCCATAGGCCCTTTTCACAATGACGTCACTTAACTTCCGCCTTTTCGCAAAGCAGTGTATCATAACATCCGTCTTGCAACAAACAAGAAGAAGAAGAAGAAGAAGAAGAAGAAGAAGAAGAACTTCCATTTTGCCGTCGCGCTGGAATTTAACAACAGTGGAAAAAATCTGACAGAACACGTATTCAAGTACTTATCCTAGCTCCTTCGGTAACACAAAAAGAAAACAAAACACTTACCTTCATAATCAAACAGGTACTGTTCAACGAAGAATTTGTATCCTTTCGCTAGCTTTGATCTTTGTCGTTAGCGAAAATGTGTCTGCAAGACGTTGTACATCATCTAGCCGTATTTGTGGCAGATGTGCAAGAGACTTGGTAAACTCCATTCTGAGGCACTAGCGGCGCTTCTTCTTCTTGAGTTTTACTGGCGGTTGGCAAACCAGCTTATACTGTATGTGCGTTACCGCCACCTTATGAACTGGAGTGCTAGCGGAAGTAACGATACACTGCTTCGCGGCAGAACGGAAGATGCGTGACGTCATGTGAAAAGGGCGTATTACGACACCCATAGCTGGAATCTGCTTCCAGAAGACATCAGATGTTCACCAACGGTAGCTACATTTAAATTCAGATTAAAAACACACCTGTTTAGCTGTGCATTTACAACCTGAGCACTGTGCTGGTTTACATCAACTGCACTTCTATTTATATTTCTTTTGTTCTTATTTTCTTTATATATACACTCACATTTTTTATCAATTTTAGGTAACACTTTATTATAACACTTTACGGTGCCCTTGTTACACGTTACATGTATTTACTATAGTATTTACTATAAATTATGCATAATTACATGTAACTAACCCTGTACCAAACCCTAATCCTAACCCTAACCCTATTGTAAGTACATGTAGTTACTTTTTATTACTCAGTACTTAAATGAATAATTACACTGTAACACGGGCACCGTAAAATAAAGTGTAACCCAATTTTATTGCGGTTTTATTGTTTCTTAAAATCTAAAGTTGTAATTGTGATCTTAAATCATTTGCATTTTAAAGATACATCTTATTTCTCTTTGTCAATCATTTTATGTAAAGCACTTTGAATTGCCCTTCTGTATGAAATGTGCTATATAAATAAACTTGCCTTGCCTTGCCTGTGTTAACGTGCATGTAAGTTGTTAAACATAAATTGTTTATGTTTATGGATTAAGCAAAGTCAGCAGTGTCCCAGTGAGTAAACCAGTGGCAATGGTGGCAAGGAACCAAAATTTCACTAAAGATGTATGTACGTGTATAAGAGTGGAGAAAAAATACCTTGGGAGAGACCAGACTTTACAGAGAGAGCCAGTTCTCCTCTCGCATATTAAAATAGCACTGCTGCAACTACAGGGAGAATGATAATTGTAAACTGTAAGATTTTACAGCAATAAGCAGGGCTTGTAAGTGAAAAGAGAAAATAACTAGTGGGGATTGAAAAAAAAGTTATTCATGTCTGTCCAATATTATTCTGGTTCTGGATGACTGTAGTACACACCCCCAGCAACTCTGTCACTGTGTGTTGCCAGTCTCTTGCTACAAGGTATTTAGAAGGCTTTTCTAGCCCCAGTCGCTCAAACAACAGCCACAAACAAACCCTGCAGTAACTGACGAGAGAGGGATGATGTGAGCTCTGCTGCTTTACTCCTTTGGTAGTCGCTCTCAGAAGTCGCTCAGCAATTCCTGTCGCCAACGGTCACTGTCACTGGACATAGCCAAGCCACCACTGAAATTAAATAGAAAGCGCCAGATTACCCATCATCACAAGCGTCTGGTTGAACTGACAAGCTAGCTGAACTAAAACTAGAGTAGGAACTGGCAAATGTAAATTATATTAATGAATTTTCATTTTTCACCTAATGTTGCACATTTGTTATTTAAAATGTATATTTAAACACATAAATGCATTGTCTGATAAACGGAACGAGATGTATTGTCGAGGACGACACTAGGGGTTTGTCCTTGGGGACCCAATCGCCTTTGTTCTTTTTTAGAAAAGGCCAAGGAGATTTGGCAAATAAATTTTGCATACCAGGCTCGCTTCATTCATTCAGGTTTGTGCTGAGTTGAGAATCATCCCATCTCGATCAGCGGACAGTTCAGCGCTGTGGTAAGGGAATGGAGATTACATACTTGACCAAGACGTTCCCTTTCTGTCAGTCACGACAGTCTGACGACACTAGGGGTCGCTATACTACTCACCACGGGCTGAACCGTGACACAACGCACGTCAGAGTGGGCATGGGCAAGCAATGCGTGCCTCGTAACGACTGCTCAAACTGGTTGCAACCTTCCAGCTCAACCGTAAGGAGCCCATAAAATGCAAGAACTTGCAAAATATTTGGCTAAAGGTGGTGGCCTTTTCCAGTTACCTACCATTGCCTAGGAGCTGGGAAGTGCTCCGACCTAGTGGAGGGGCATTACAGAGCCACAGCCTGCCGTAGGAAGGTGTCCTGTGGTAAGAAAGCATACAGGCATGCCCGTAGGTAGCAACACATATGGACAGCATCACGGAGATCCCTATCTTAGTGAGGGTATCTAGCATGGTGGTAGAGGCAGGGACTACCTGCCAAGGGAAAGACACAAGGTTGCCACATGGGAAACCTAAAAAGTAGAAATATACAGTACGGGTTACCCGAGGGGAATCCATAACATACCTAGTACAAAGCCCGTCACAAGGGCCTACCTAATTGTACTAACAGTATAAGTGAGGGGCCTACCCACACGTTTTCTACGCTAAGTCAGCGAGCGAAAGATGTGTAATATTCTGTGTTAATGCCAAGCAAAGCCACGCCCATACTTTACGTGCAGGTATACGTAAGTACGTGTTACGTGGAGCGCATGGCGGAATAAAGTTGTTACTGATTGTTCGTGCATCTATGTCTAATGGTTACTTTCAATGCAAAGTGATAAAACAACAACCATTACAATGGCGACGAGGATTTAAAAGCGCTCTGAGTGTATTTTCAAGCCATCTCCAGCGACTTGCCTGCTACCGAGTGAGTACATTCAAGTAATCTGCTAGCAGCCATGCAGTCCGTGCTAAACAACGCAGCCATTCAGCCGTTTGACTCAGGAACAGACCCCAGTTCACTAGGAACTCGGTGGAACAAGTGGATGCAGCGGTTCGACAACTTTCTTGTCGCCCTGAACATCACCGTTGATACCAGAAAAAAAACGCTGTTGTTACACCTCGCTGGCGAACGAGTACATGACATATAAGACACGTTCGCAGATGACGCTGATGGCTACGCAGAAACGAAAGCTAAGCTAAACGGCTATTTCTCTCCCAAAAAGAACACTCAGTATCTTGTGTATCAATTCAGAAAAGCTGTGCAACAACAAGGTGAAAATCTAGACATGTATCAAACCAGACTCAGGATGCTTGCAAAGGACTGTGAGTTTGCCGATGTTGATCGAGAAATAAAGGCACAGTTGATACAAAGCTGCATTTCATCCAGGCTACGCCGAAAAGCACTCAGAGAACCAGATCTGTCCTTAGAGGCTCTTCTAGATCATGGCAGAACTCTAGAACTTTCTGAACAGCAAGCTACAGGTATTTAACAAAATTCAGCGGCTACTGTTAGCTCGTTACAACGTTATCAAAAGCAACAGAGTGAATCTAAAACCAACTACACGCGAACATCCAACAACCAATGTAGAAACTGTGAAGGGAAATACCCACATCAAGGGGTCTGTCCCTCAAAAGGAAAAGAATGCAGGGCATGCAGAAAGTTAAATCACTTTGCGAAGATGTGTCGTTCAAGCTCCAAGAAACCTCCTGAACACGACACGAGAAATAACTTCAAACAACAGAATGATTTTGCATGCCGACAACGCAACAGCACAATGAGAGTCAAACAAGTCGCTGCAACAAGCACTAGCCACATACGTGAGGACTCATCAAGCAGTGACGATGTATACGTATTTGTCTTGAATACCACAGTTTGTCAGCAACAACCTCAGACACATGTGAATGTAAACGGAACAAAGATCAGAGTTTTGATAGACTCAGGAGCTGCAGTAAACATCATCAGCAGAACGGTGTTCAACACACTCACACCTCAGCCTCAGCTTGAACCAACAGCAACCAGAATCTTTGCATATGGCTCTGATGCTGCACTGCCCATTAGTGGTGTGTTCCAGTGCAACGTTCAAGCGTCACATAAAAGCACAAAAGCCAAGTTTTACGTTCTTGAGAATGACGGACAAACCCTTCTGAGTTACGGAACAGCACAGGAACTTGGACTGATCGACATCATTGGTACTGTTGCCCCGCAACAAGGTAAACGCACAGTAGCAGATGAACTTATCGACGCTCATCCAGAACTTTTCGAAGGAATCGGAACTCAAAAACTTCCAAGTAAAGCTCCACATTGATCCCGATGTCCAGCCCACATTGTCAGCCACATAGACGAGTGCCGTTTCACATTTGACAGAAAATGGAAGCTGAGTTACAAAAGCTAGAAGATGATGACATCATAGAAACAGTAACAGGTCCAACTCCATGGGTTTCTCCAATCGTGACTCCACCCAAGCCAAAAGACCCCAACAAGGTCAGGATATGTGTTGACATGCGTCAGGCCAATACTGCTATACAACGTGAGCGTCATATCACTCCCACTATTGATGATGTAATTCATGATTTGAATGGTGCCAACGTCTTTTCGAAACTTGATCTCAGAGCAGGTTATCATCAACTAGAACTGCACCCCGACAGCCAGTACATCACTACATTCACGACACACTTGGGACTACGGAGATATAAACGCCTAAATTTCGGCATATCTTCTGCTGCAGAAGTTTTTCAGAACACCATAGCTCAAACCTTACAAGGCATCAGAGACGTAAGAAACCTTAGCGATGACATCATTGTGTATGGCGTGTCACAAGAAGCTCACGACGAAGCTCTCAAAGCTATTTTCCGCAGACTAAAGGACAGTGGTCTCACGCTAAACCGTGACAAATGTGAATTCAATAAGCACAGACTTGAGTTCTTTGGATTTATCTTCTCTGCCGCTGGCATCTCTGCGGATCCTAAAAAAATCTCAGCGATACAACAAGCGAGTGAGCCTAAAGATCCCACAGAAATTCGAAGCCTCCTTGGCATGGCGAATTATTGCTCACGATTTATAAAAGACTTTTCAACCATCACCGCACCTCTACGCGAACTAACAAAGAAAGGTAAGCAATGGCAGTGGACAGAAACGCACCAAAAAGCCCTTCAAGATCTCAGAAATACTTTGGCCAACGCCACCACCATGTTGTACTTCGACCCTTCGAAAGGCACAGAGCTCGTGGTAGATGCTAGTCCAGTAGGCCTTGGGGCCATCCTACACAAACGCAGGACGGACAAAGACACATCACGGTGTATGCCAGTCGTGCACTCAGCGACGTTGAAAAATGCTATTCACAGACTGAACGAGAAGCTCTAGCTATCTTGTGGGGTTGTGAACATTTTCACCTGTACCTTTATGGTTCTCCTTTCATTTTAGTAACCGACCACAAGCCGTTGGAACTGATTTGGAATAACCCCAGATCAAAGCCACCTGCGAGAATCGAAAGATGAGGTCTGAGACTTCAACCGTATCACTTCTCAATCCAGTATAGGAAAGGAACCGACAATCCAGCTGATTTCATGTCCAGACATCCTGTTCCTCTCGAGACTGAGCATAACAGTAGAGCATCTAAAGTGGCCGAGGAATACGTCAACTTCATGGCATTGCAATCGACACCAAAAGCTATGACTCTAGACGAGATCAAAACAGAGACAAAAAAAGATGCTATCCTACAGCAGGTATGTTTGCATGTACGAAACAACTCATGGCACACTGCTGCAACCAGTACACCACATGCGGACACCATGAAGCACTACAAGAATGTCTGCTCCGAACTAACTGTCCCACCTACTGATGATCTTATACTCAGAGGTTCCAGAATAGTCATTCCTAAAGCTCTAGAAATAAGAGTGTTGCAGCTTGCTCATGAAAGCCAACAGGGTATCGCCAAGACAAAAAGCCTGTTACGAGAGAAAGTATGGTTCCCCAATATGAATCACAAAGTCGAAGTCATGATCAATAACTGCATTGCTTGTCAGGCAACCACGCCACTTACTCGTGTATTACAGTACTTCACGTGCATTACGCTCTCGGGCTCCTGTCAGTTGGTAATACCTAGAATTTCAAAATCAAGTGCAGGTGGTAGATCCTTTTCTTATCTAGCTCCTAAACTTTGGAATAATCTTCCCTGCACTGTCTGGGAGGCAGACACACTGTCAGTTTAAATCTAGACTAAAGACGCATCTTTTTAATCTTGCATACACTACACTTCCATAATATAAATCCTCTGAGGGTTTAGGCTGCATTAGTTAGATCAACAGGAACCAAAAACACAACAGATGTACTTGTTGCATCAAAGAGTACAGAACAGTACTCTACTCTCAGCCAGTCTTGTCTCATTGTTCCAAGGTTACCACAGCAAGCAGGATGCAGTTCATGGCCAGACCTGATGGTAGAGCGGAGAATGGGAAGCGGCGACCTGACAAGAGCTGAGATGATAGAGCTGGATAAAGAAGGACGCGGTCACCTGACATGTCTTCACCACAAAATTTCAAATGCTATTAGATTATTAATGATAATCTTAAAACTATAATTTACCTTATTAGTAAGTTTATTTATTTTTATTTAGCCTTGTTGTGCAAGCTCTGTGGAGCTTGTGCAGAGGCAGCAGCTTTTGCAAGAGGGGAACTGGAATCCCCTGGTTGGTCCTGGGTTCTCCTGAGTTTTTTTTTCTCGATTAGAGTTTTGGGTTCCTCGCCACCGTTTGCATACTGTTCTTTTGCACTATTTGCCTGGCCGGGCGGGCTGCTTTAGAATTAGAATTTTAAAGTTTTACTTAATTAATATTGCATATAGGAATTTATAGTCTGTTATATTTGACCTGTGCTTCTCTCTCCTTTATCTTAAATGTGTGCTCTCACTGTGCGTGTGTGTGTGTGTGTGCGTGTGCGTGCATGCGTGCGTGTGTGTGCGTGTACTTGTCTGTGTACGTGTGTGTGTGCGTGCGCGTCCGTGTGTGTGTGTCTATGTCTATGTGTGTTAGTACGTGTGCATATTGTGTGTGTGGAATGTTTTGTATGTGGGTATGTCTGTCTTCTGTGTTTTCACCTTTTTCTTGTTTTTACAGGTACAACTTTAATTGTTTTGCTTATAGTCAATATGTTTTATGTACAGCTGCTTTGTAACAATGAAAATTGTAAAAAGCGCTATATAAATAAGTTGAGTTGAGTTGAGTTGAGTGTAGAACCACTCAAAATGTCCCCTTTACCAGAAGCTCCATGGCACAATGTGAGTGCAGATTTCTATGGACCACTACCATCTGGTGAATACCTGCTAGTAATCGTGGATGACTACACGCGATACCCTGTTATTAAAATTCTCCACTCCATTTCAGCGACAACTGTCATACCAGCCATTGATGATGTTTTCTCGATGTTTGGAATTCCTGACACTTTAAAAACAGACAATGGCCCTCCTTTCAACAGCAGTATGTTCTCTTAGTTGGCTGACTACCTCGGATTTCGGCAAAGGAAAATCACCCCCTTTTGGCCACAAGCAAACGCCACAGCCGAACGATTCATGCGCACTCTAGGCAAAGCTATTCGAGCTGCACACGTCCAAGGCATCCCGTGGAAGCAACAGCTGAATGTGTTCCTCCATGAGTACAGATCTACACCACACAGTACCACAGGGACTTCACCAGCTGAGTTGATTTTTCAAAGGAAGGTGAAAACAAAGATACCCTTAGCCTTTCCAAGCATCATTGCTGCGGACGCTGACATCCGCCAACGAGACGAAAGGGCAAAGGCCAAAATGAAAACCCTCTCCGACACACGCAGACATGCGACACACTCTCACATTCAACCTGGAGACACTGTGTTGTGCAGACAACAGAAGCATACCAAACTGACAATGCCTTACAACGTCAAACCACTTGCGGTCACCAAAGTCAAAGGCACCATGGTAACCACAGAAATAAATGGACATTCTATCACACGGAATTCTTCCTTCTTCAAAAAACGAAATCTTGGTACGTCAGATTTCTTGTTGGACTTTGAGAACGAGACAGAAGAAATTGATGTACTTGACAATCCCTCAAGGTACCCCACTAGGTCCAGTCGCAGGCCCCCTGCTCACCTTTCTGATTATGTGTAGATGGCCTGTGCAGCAATATGTACATTGTTAAGGACTGTTCAAAGTTACTGTTTCAGATACTAAGCACATATGGACTGTCCACAGAGAGATTACAACATTCTAGTTTGTTGGTATATTAATAATATTGTAGAGTCTTCAGTGCATGTTATTTGCAACTCTACATTTCTGAAATGCATATAGTAATGTTGTCTGTGTTCAAAAAAAGAAAAGAAAAGAGTGATGACATATTCTGTGTTAATGCCAAGCAAAGCCACGCCCATACTTTACGTGCGGGTATATGTAAGTACGTGTTATGTGGAGCGCATGGCGGAATAAAGTTGTTACTGATTGTTCATGCATCTATGTCTAATGGTTACTTTCAATGCAAAGTGATAAAACAACAACCATTACAAGATGCTGAATGAAAATTTCAACTTTATATCTGAACCATCTGTAACAAATTTGATCCAATAATATTTTAGACCAAGCGCTACGTTAAAGTTCAGAAACTCAAGTTGACCTTGGTAAAAGTGTATTTAAAGAGTTAATATTTATAATCTCAAACATAAGCAGTAGAGTATTGACAAATGGAAAATGCAAATTTAAAACAAACATGTAATCTTAACTGAGGTATAGGTAAGGTAGGTAAGGTGTACAAAGTGCACAAAAACAACCTCTAATAGAAAAAATATAAAAAACAATCCAGTGTGTCCAATGTCCTCAAAAGTCAGAAAAAACATACAAAAACACCCCAATTGGTCTCTTGAATACTTCGGTCAGTAGCTCAACTAATAAATTCAAGCAATGAGTACCAAAAAACTCTCTGGACATAGGCCCCAGTTAGGTAATCCTCCAGATCTTTACTTTGATCATAGCACATGTCTCAGCTGCCCCTGCACACATCACTCTACCCCTCACCTCAATTCCCTTTTTCTTAGCAGGCCTTCCTCTCCCGAGGTTTAAGCCTTTTCAAAATAAAAGTGCTCTACTTTCTACTAAATTAATATGTATAGAATACTTATACTCCCAAAATAAACAATGAACAAAATATGACATTTCAACTCAACAGAATTTGCCAGGAAATATCTTCTGCTAGGTTTAGCCCAACCCGGCAACGGGCAAGGGGGGAAACACCTCTGGTAGAGTGTGCCCGGACTACGAGTGAGCGTGGCAGGTCCTGTGCTTGGTATGCCAAATAATGGCATCCACAATCCAATGCGAGAGCATCTGCTTGGAGACAGCCTTCCGCTTCTGCTGTCCACCAAACCAGACAAAGAGCTGATACGAACGCAATGTGCGGATTGGACAAAGTACTGAAAGGGTTAGGTCCTACCCCACAGGAACTCGGTTGCAGAGTTAGACCAGCTTAGTCCTCCGCGTCGCGTCCAGACACCAGACGTGGAGATTCCAAAGGTCCGGCCTGGGGTGCTGGATCAAACCCTAACCATAAGTGAGAAGGTCCTGGCTCATGGGAATTCGTCAAGGAGGGGCTAAGCGCATCAGATCCGAGAAACAAACCTGGTTGGGCCAATAAGGAGCAACCAGGAAAATCTGTTCCTCTTCCTCCTGGACTTTGCACAGAAGTTGTGCAAGGAGGCTCACTGGGGAAAACGCATGGGGAGATGCCGGGACCAGCTGTGCGCCAAAGCATCCGTGTCAGGTCATTCCACAATAGGCAACAGGGGCTCTCTAGGGAGGAAAACCTGTCCACCTGGGCTTCCCCAAACGTGTCCCAAATCAGCTGAACTGCCCGGGGTCGGAGTCTCCTTTCCCACTGTATTGTCGTCCGCCATGAGAGCGCACAGTTGAGATGACCCGGGATATGAATGGCTCGCAGAGATTTTATCCTCTGCAGACTCCAAAGGAGGAGGCAATTGTCCGTTTAGACCAATACATGCTTGCACTGAATCAACAGAAAGAACCTCTTCAGGGCAAGATACACGGTCAGCAGGTCCAGCCTGTTGATATGCCAACACAGGCGGGGAGACTGTGTGCCTGTTGCAAACAGCGCCCCAGCCTGTGTTCGAGGTGTCTGTGTTTACCACGTAAAGGCACGGTGAGACAGAGACAGACCGAATGGGAGGACCTTGTATTGATGTGCTTGCCCTTCGAAAGCAAACCGTAGAAATGGTCTATGTCGAGGGAGGATTGATACATGAAAGTATGCGTCTTTGAGGTCTAATGATTCGAACCGATCCTGGTGACATATCAAAGTTATGATACTCTTCTGTTTTAACATTCTGAAGAGCAATTTGTGAGTTAACCATGCCCCCAAGAACCTCTTACGCATCTTACGCATGACCATAACTTGCCCTTAAGAGTACAGAGCATACATGAATTCTCATGAACTATAGTTGCTCTTTTTTAGATTTATAAAGTTTCCTCCATGCATGCCAGTGCACTGGGAGGCTGTGAAGAAAGCAGTGGACTGGGCTTGTTGGGCAGATAGACAGTGTCCATATGTGTGCAGCAAGCTGTCATCATTTACTCATTGTTGAATTCCATTGAAAACAAAGGAATATATTTGGAAGAATGTCAGTAACCAAACAGATCTCATGCCCATTTACTGTCATAGTAGGGGAAATAAATGCTATGGGAGTCAATGGGGGATGAGATCTGTTTGGTTACTGATATTCTTCCAAAGATCTTGAAATCTCTGAACATCAACACATCTGTAAACAAGCCGGAACATTAGAATGACGTTCTCGGTAACGAGAGCCAATAGCATTTCACATTCAACGCTGACGCAATGACGCTGTCTGTCATGAGACAGACGAAAGCCAATGATATTTCACTATTACGACTGACGTAACTTGGCGCCAGATTTGAAAATCTGGAAACACAGCAGAAACCGGAAGACAGCAGATGGTGATCGCTTTCGCGTCTGTTCCTCATATAAATCAATCGTTTCACCTCAGTACACTTGGAATATTTGTACATTTTAAACATTTTAAATGTTTTGTATCTGTATCATGCGTTTTCTGTTATTTAATAAATAAATGTGTTGTGTTACTTGCTCAAAAGGCCTGAATATCTGTGTATGTGTAATGTAAATACAGTTATCACGACATTTTGAAATGATAATAAATACACATGCTATTATTGCAAAATAATACCCCAAAATGTACATTTTTAATGACGGTAGGCGGTTTTGCTTACTGCCGGGAGTGGCGCTAATTTAGTCAATGTTTTTTGTATTTGAGGAAGGGACAAACGACGTACTTATGTCATATGGGTTGGAGGATGTTGCATTAAAATGTCATTAAGTGTTAATACTCTGTCAAATAGTTTTATAACAGTGTCATGAATACTTTTCTACAGTGGTGCAAATTAAACATGTCAATAAAATGTCATGAAGTGTTAATAATCTGTCAAATAGTTTTATGTGTCATGTCATGATTATTGTCACAGTGCAACATTGACACGCACGCACGCACACACTCTTTGGTGAAGAGAATACAATAAATCTCTCTCTTCCTCACATCAACAGGTTTCTGTGTCACTTTTAACCTCCATTCCTCGGATCATCCTGTCAACAATTATGATGGTGTCATGTCAGTCTTATGAACACCCCTTCAAGTAAAGTGTTATTGCTGCACTGGAACTTTGGCCTCTCTGTCAACATGCGTGGTTGAAAAATTACCAGCACAATTGTGCTTCAATGCTGCTGTTCTGTGCAGATGAATACCAACAGTTTCATGTCACACATAACTAACTTTCTCCTTTAGCAGTTCACAGTTGCCAGGGGTAACATTTGCCCTTTGTATATCTTCATTCAGACACATTACACCCTGCTGCGATTAACCATGCAACTTGTTTTATATTACAAGCATACAGATTGTGATGCACAGTTAAAATATGCTTAATCTTAAACCCAGTATGATTGTTCTAGTCGGAGTCATAATACACAGGACGAGGTGTTACACTGTCCCTTGTGCCAATAGGTGGTGAGCACTTGCTTGATTAGACTTTGTCCGTTGTTGGGAGTGGTAAATAATCAAGTGATGTGGGGGTGGAGGGGTGTCCGCGTGTTGTACGGGAGGTGAATCTTGGCCAGGGTAACATTCCGGGGCAGTTGGGAAGAGTACACTTCTTCAGTAGTGTGCCCTTGCATCACAGGGTCTTTCGGCCTTTTAAACACTATACACCCTCCGCAGGGGTGGCCCGCTGCAGGATGATCAACCCTCAGCTTATGTCCTGTGCTCAACCACCTCCGAATTTCACCCTCAATAGGTACTTTGGGCCCAGCATGGGTCGTTCCGCTTGAGCCAGATCCACTGGCTGCTTCTTTCAGCCACCTCTGACATGGCTCTGATGGTTTTCCGCAAGGCCTGATGGTAGAGGATGCCACAAATCCTCTGCAGCCCACTTCAACTGGATAGACTTTGATGCTCCTGCCACGCTGCTTCACTTCTGCTGCTAGCTCTGCATAATGCAGATTGTCACGCTCATAGACCTCTTCAATCAAGTTCTCCCATGGAACTGTGAGCTCCATGAGGTAAGCAGCCTTTATTGAAGGGGACCAGAGTACCAAATCTGGCCTGAGGTTGGTGGAGGCGATCTCAGGTGGGAAAATTAGCTTCTGGCCAATGTCTACCAGCATCTTCCAGTCCCGGGCCATGCTTAGGTGTCCTGCTTCCAGCCTGCTGGAAGGATGTGTTGGTATTTTCTGTTCTTCTCTGACAAACATTGCTGTTGCCTTCTGGGAGTTGGTTGCTCTTGGTGGCAAGGAGTTGGACTCGCTCCGCTTGCTTTCAAGAGCTGCTGACAAGCTCGGAGGACCTGGTTGTGCCGCCAGGTGTATCTCCCTTGCGTCAGGCAGGTCTTGCAGCCAGGGTTGCTTGAGTTGGGCAGAGGGCACATGTTGGGTCTTCGCCATACCACTGATGGAGATTATTTGGTGATGGAAGCACGTCATATGTCACTCTAATAATAAAACTGAGTTTGCTTGCTTCCATCTCCCATAGTTCCCTCCAGCTGATCTTTCATGAGAATTAATAAACAACTATGCAATAAATGGTGACTTTATTATCTTTGGTAAATCTATTTAATGTTTTTATTGCTTATGCCTACTTCAACATATAATATTTCAAGATTAAGTACAATTGAAATGGAAAATCACAAAATAAATTGATTAGGAGTACATCAGGTAGTTGGTAGTATCTGCTTTGATTTGGAATAAAAAGTTTATGCAGATGACCAGTTCAAAGCTTATTGTTTGAACAAGTCACTTTCTGTAGTCATTCTGCTCAGTTCTGTTAGCCATTTGTGCCCTTTTTATGTTTCTCTCTGTCTGTTAAAATGTATTAGACTCATCAAGAGTATGTTTGTCCTTTTTTTAACAAGAATTTGACCATGCCAAGATGTAATGTTAACTTCTGTTAAACGGTGAACGGCAACAAATATAAATGTCCTCATTAATGAAAACCAGAACAATCTACTATAAAGAATGAATTGGGGGAAAAAACAGGACGAGGATTCATAGCAGCTGTCATGTGTAGCAGCACACGACAATGGAGTAGAATCCAAAAACGTTATTTAATAAATGCACAGAAGAACACAGGTGAACAAACGAGCCACACGAAACCATAAACAAAAGCCGACAAAGAACTTAGGATAACACAGGGTTTAAATACACAGTGAAAATAAAATCAAGATGAACAGAAACAGGTGTGATCTAATTAACTACTAAGGGAACAAATGAGGGAACACAGGCAAAACGGGAACATAGAACTAAACCAAAACATAACAGAACTGTGACAGTTCGCCCCCTCCTGGAACACTGCGTCCTTGCGCCGACAAGGATAGTCCAACGGAGGAGGGAGGGTTGCGGTCCTGTAGGGGGACATGGAGCAGGAGAGGGGCAAAAACTAAAATGAGTCCATAAGTCCATGGGTGCGTGGAGGGTGGGAGGAGCAAATGGGAAACCAGGAGCAGGAGGAGCCTGATGTTGGTCCAGAGAACAGCCAGCGTGTTGGCCCATGGGTGGAGTCGCCAGAGGGAGGAGCCATGGTGGAGATTGGAGAGCCGGTGACACCAGGGGGAGGACTAATGGGGACGGAGCCGGTGGAGGAACCCAGGGTGGAAACGAGCAGACGGAGAGCAAGGGAGGGATGAGAGAGCCTGGTGGAGCTGGTGGGATGATGGGCCACGGTGGAGATGAAGGAGCCAGGATCCAAGGTGAAGCCGGGTCTCGGAGGCTGGAGGCGGAGACATGGGATCATCCAACCCTGAGGTAGCTGGCAGCTGGAGATCCCAAAGCTCATCCGACCCAACGGCGCTGGCATGTAGAGGGTGAGCTAAGGTGTCTCCAGGTGCCAACAGACCAAGGCTGATGGACTGGCTTGCAGCGACAGAGGAGGCAGGAGTAGGAGGCTGGGCGGCACCTTCTTAGAGGTTTGAGAGGAGGTGCTGGCTGACGAAGAGCTGGATGAGACCAGCGGAGACTCGGAAGATGAAGGAGAGCTGGGCGGGACCAGCAAAAACTCGGGGGATGAAAGAGAGCTGGGCGGGACCAGCGGAGACTGAGGGGACGAAAGAGAGCTGGGCGGGACCAGCGGAGATGAAGGAGAGCTGGACGGGACCAGCGGGGAAGGGAGCAGCCATAATTCTTCCTCCTCATCAAAACAGTCCATAACGCCAGAGTCCAGATATAGCTCTCCCTCTGCGGCGGGAGTGTGAGCAGGGTTGCCCTCCAAGCCCTCGGTCTCCACCAGCACTCCCACGGCAACGCACAATGTTGCCGGCACCTGATAAGACGGGTCTTCAGGCTCGGGCTGCGGGGCGATGGTTAGCTCTTGTCTGCGATGGAGTGTCAATCACGGCGGGAGCGGGATCCGTGCATCGGGGTGTAAAAGACCACCCACTGGCCCAACAACGGAATCCAATGGCGTGGGTGAAGGGATCTTGTGTTCTGCTTCTCCTCAGCGCTTCTACATGAAGTTATTTAAAAACAGAATTGTTACTATTTGGTTCAATTTACATGACTCTGTGGTTAAGACTGATCTGACTCCAATTTTATAATATAAAATAAGTTATATGACATTTCCAATTGTCTGTGCTACATTGACAGGTGACATCACATATCTTTTAACACTACTATTTTAATCTTTTTGATATCAAGTTACACTTAGAATTGACCTAAATAATGTATCATACAGTAGGCATACATTTTAAACTGTATAAGAAGTTTCTAATACTTTAATGCCTACAACATTCCCTAATGCAGACTGCATTCAGCATCGGTCTGCCCCTCTTCAACTACCTCTTCTGACAGGTTAAACAAAGCCTGCTCTCTTTGTCACTTTAAACAGACTAATAAGCTCTTTGCACTACATTATATCGGCACTGTTGTATATTTCACTGGTTTGCACTCTATCTTCTTTTTTTTTTAATATCCCTGCTTGTAATAGTTGTATTTGACATTGTATATTCTGTTTTTATCTGTATTTTTTATGTATATATATATTTATTCTGTGTAGTGTTATTTGTATGCACCATGGGTCTGAGAGTCCTCTATGTATGTACTGTACATGTGGCAGAGTTGACAATAAAGCAGACTTTGACTTTGACTTAATGCATCTGTGTTGTGTCAGTGCTTTAAGGAAGGTAAAGTAAATGGGGAACAGTACAAAACCCTTTAAAGGTCTCCTCAGACAGGCACTTTCAACAAGTTGGTATGATTTATTAGGGTCTTCATAAAATGTCTGGAACATATTTTGCTTAAAAACACTCTGTGGCTGTGTAAACAAAACACAATGGCTGTGTAAACAAAACCCTTCTTGCCTCGTCAAAAACAGCTATGCTCACAGCAACCCATTTTGGTGCATGTCTCTTTAATGATAATGAGTTACAGCGAACTCCACCCCCCCTTCTTTCCGGCGTGTCAACACAACACACGTGTAGTACTGCCATGGCAATGGTTTAGCTAAATGATATTTCCTGAATTCCTCTGCGGTTAGTTTCATCATAAATGCCTCAAATCATTCGTCCGGAGACAAAAAAATCAGTCACAGCAAACAGCACATCCTAATGCGCTCACGTTGTGTGTGTATGCTTACCTAAAATCCACAGAATGCGCACCTGCAGATCTCAGCGGAATTACGTGGATTTTAGCACTTGTCATGCCTAAGACCATCAAACGTAACGTGTAACTTAGTTGACATGCGCCGGACAGCTAGTTATGGACGCTGCGTGCCGACGCCCCCAAATTTTTCCCAGGTCGCCCGGCGGTGCCGAAACGAAGGGGAGAGCACCCGCGATCGAACGGAAGCGTCATGGGGCGGCGGAGACGCCCGGGGGACCCCAGAAAAATGCCCAAAGTGCCTAATTTTTGAGTCACGGAACGAAGGGTTAGGCGCTCTCTTGGGCAGAACCACGAGGGGGCGACTCGACGTACGGTCCCAGCCTAAGCCACGCGCGTCGGTCATGTTGCGACCGGGCCTACCGAAGAGCGCCTAAACATCCCCCTTGCAGCCTACGGGCCGGCTCCGGACCCCGACGTACACGAGAAGCCTACGCGTGCCCCTTGTAAGCTATTTTGGGCGGGGCTTCCCTCTGGCCACGCCTCCATACACAGAACGCCTACGCATCCCCCTTTCAGCCTAAACTTGAGGGAGGCCTGCCCGACGCCCCCGATGCACCCGATGCCTGCCCGAAGACTCGAACGCCACCCGGCGCCCCGGAGGACCCCGTCTCAGAGCTGACTGCCGCATTTGAGCCCAGCGGCTGTGTGACACACGCTTAAACAGCCCAAAGCCCTTTTCTTTGACTTTCGAGTCGAACGTGCACATAAAAGCACATGGTGTGCATCTACACCATGTTTTCTCACATCTGCGATTCACTGGAAGGGCCCAAAATTAGGTATACAGAGTTAGACCCCTGTCAGTGGTCTCGTTTGCTTTGGCAATGATTTATCCAGCTTAAACCAACAGTAGAGTGTATAAGAGGAACAGCCCTTCACTATGACGTGCATTAAGGCTCACAGTTGTGCTCCAGAAGCTTAAAAATGGTGTGTCCATTAGCTACCTATGGGAGCCGTGCCAAAAGTGTTACGTGTGGCATGTACATTCGTAACTTATTTAATGGGACTCTCATAGGTAAATAATGGACAAAGCCTATTAAGGGTCATGATAAGCCTAAGTAAGGAGTTATGCAGCTTTAACCAACAGTAGAGTGTATGAGAGGCATAGTGTCACGAACTGGCGTGAAAGAAGAACCCAAATGCAGGCAGCGGCAATGAAGGGGTTAACACAAAGACTTTAATAAAACCAAACAAAACACCCACGATGGGGGAAAACACAGACAGGACTAATTGTAACAAAATGCAAAAGAAAAACTATGGGGCAAAACAGAACTAAGACAAAACTAAACTCACTTTAGGGGAACAGACATCAAGACGAGAACGCGAACACGAGGCTATACAAAACACAGGCACATAAGCACGGGGTACAGGTACAAACAAATGCGCCGAACATACGTAATACATGAGCAACGAGACAAAGAAACATGAGGGCATATATAGGGAGAGACAAACGAGGGATAATGACACAGGGCAGGTGTGGGTAATAAGACACTCAGGGAAAGATAACAAGGAAATGAGAGGAGCGGGGCCAATGACGAGACACGAGAAAACACATGAGAAGGTAAAAACAAACACTCATGGTCCTTCTCCACATAAAACCTAAGGACTCTGCCCCGATCCCACCACACGACTAGAATTTCATAAACAAGACGGTGGGACCGTGACAGAGCCCCCCCCCTTAATGAACACCTCCAGGTGTTCACCAAGGGGTGACTAACAAGACCTGACAGACTGGACCAAAGACAAAAACCAGACAAACATGGTGAACAAGACAAGGGGCAGACAGGACAACAAGACCACAGGATTGGGGTGGGATAACAAAAATAACAAACATGGGAGGGGGGGTGGGGCAAAACAAGAGTTCATGGGGGGTAAACCAAAAGGGTTGGGGGGAATAGTCCCAGTCCTCGGCTGCGCTTGAGGGCGCGGAGTCCTGGGGGACTTAGGAGGAGTCCTGGGGGGACAGTTTTTGGCCCTGGGAGTTTCCCAGGGGCCGACCTGGCTGCCGGACTGGGGATCGGCTGGAAGGCCGGCTGGACAGGGCTTGATGCCAGCTGGAAGGCCGGCTGGACAGGGCTTGATGCCGGCTGGAAGGCCGGCTGGACAGGGCTTGACGCCGGCTGAAAGGCCGGCTGGACACAAGACTGGACACCGGACTGGACACAAGACTGGACGCCGGCTGCACCGGCCGGGTTGGAGTCCACGCTGCCCGCCGTTGCCTCTTCTTCTTCCGCCGAGCCACCCGGCTGGTGGTCGGGTGATGGAAGGAGGTAAAAGGCGCGGCTGGCTCTGGCTGGGACTCCTCGGAGGTGGTTCCCCAAGACGCTCGCCTCCCCCAATTGCCAACGAGGCTGGTGGATGGTGGAGAGGCTGCCGAGAGTGGGGAGGATGGAGTGGCGGTGCCCACAACCCCGATCTGCAGGGAACCACACTCAGGAATCGTGACCAGCGGAGATGGGTAGCTGGTAAGTGCTGAGGCCGTGGACTCCGATCGTTCCGCGGCGGACAGCGTCGAAGTCCAACGGCCTCAACGCCCTCATCTCCGCCCGCGAAAGTGGGTCCCTGAGATCGGAGTTAAATAGCACCACGAGTTCCTCCTCCCCGAAGACGCCATTCTCGGCGACGTCCAGGAACCTGTCCACGTACTCATCCACGCTCTCGTTCCCCTGGCGAAGTTCGCAGAGGAGGCGAGCTAGGTGGGACCACCCGGTGCTCATGCTACCTGCTGGGTTCAGTGATGGCTCGTGTATTCTGTCACGAACTGGCGTGAAAGAAGAACCCAAATGCAGGCAGCGGCAATGAAGCGGTTAACACAAAGACTTTAATAAAACCAAACAAAACACCCACGATGGGGGAAAACACAGACAGGACTAATTGTAACAAAATGCAAAAGAAAAACTTCCCGCAATGGGCCAAAACAGAACTAAGACAAAACTAAACTCACTTTAGGGGAACAGACATCAAGACGAGAATGCGAACACGAGGCTATACAAAACACAGGCACATAAGCACAGGGTACAGGTACAAACACATGCGCCGAACATACGTAATACATGAGCAACGAGACAAAGAAACATGAGGGTATATATAGGGAGAGACAAACGAGGGATAATGACACAGGGCAGGTGTGGGTAATAAGACACTCAGGGAAAGATAACAAGGAAACGAGAGGAGCGGGGCCAATGACGAGACAGGAGACAGTTTGGCAATTACCTGTTTATTACAGCTTTGTAACATGGTTATTATGCTCAAAATGACAATACATGTGTAACCTATTTAATGGGACCCTCATAGGTAAATAATGGACAAAGCCTGTTAAGTGTCATTATAAGCCTAAGTAAGGAGTTATATAGCTTTAACCAACAGTAGAGTGTATGAGAGTCACAGCCCTTCACAATGATGTGCATTAAGGCTCACAGTTGTGCTCCAGAAGCTTAAAAATGGTGTGTCCATTAGCTACCTATGGGAACCGTGCCAAAAGTGTTACGTGTGGGACTTCCTGTGACCACAGGAAGTCCCAGTCGTAACTTATCTCATGGGGCCTTCATAGGTAAATAATGGACAAAGCCTATTAAGGGTCATAATAAGCCTAAGTAGGGAGATATATAGCTTTAACCAACAGTAGAGCTTTGTAACATGGTTATTATGCTCAAAAATGGTATATACATGTGTAACTTATTTGATTTGGCTCACATAGGTGTATAACAGACAATACATGTGTAACTTATTTAATGGGACCTTCATAGGTAAATAATGGACAAAGCCTTTTAAGGGTCATTATAAGCCTAAGTAAGGAGTTATATAGCATGAGAGGCTTAGCCCTTCCCAATGACGTGCATTAAGGCTCATAGATGTGCTCCAGAGGCTTAAAAATGGTGTGTCCATTAGCTACCTATGGGTGGCCGTTCCAAAAGTGTGTGTGACTCAGTTTGGCAATTACCTGTTTATTACAGCTTTGTAACATGGTTATTATGCTCAAAATGACAATACATGTGTAACTTATTTAATGGGACCCTCATAGGTAAATAATGGACAAAGCCTATTAAGGGTCATTATAAGCCTAAGTAAGGAGTTATACAGCTTTAACCAACAGTAGAGTGTATGAGAGGCTTAGCCCTTCACAATGACGTGCATTAAGGCTCATAGATGTGCTCCAGAGGCTTAAAAATGGTGTGTCCATTAGCTACCTATGGGTGGCCGTTCCAAAAGTGTGTGTGACTCAGTTTGGCAATTACCTGTTTATTACAGCTTTGTAACATGGTTATTATGCTCAAAATGACAATACATGTGTAACTTATTTAATGGGACCCTCATAGGTAAATAATGGACAAAGCCTATTAAGGGTCATTATAAGCCTAAGTAAGGATTTATCCAGCTTTAACCAACAGTAGAGTGTATGAGAGGCTTAGCCCTTCACAATGACGTGCATTAAGGCTCATAGATGTGCTCCAGAAGCTTAAAAATGGTGTGTACATTAGCTACCTATGAGGACCCGTCAAATAAGTTACGACTGGCACTTCCTGTGACTCGGCAAAACCACAGGAAGTACCAGTCATAACTTATTTGACAGTAGCCTCGTAGGCTTACAGTGGACAATACTGTAAACTGTCAATTTTTAAGACTGTAAACAGCTTTTGTATGACAAACCTACAGCTATGTATCCTAGAAGCACCCCATATTGGTATATTGCACACCTCAGGCTATTAAAATGCTTATTTTGCATACAAACGCACTTTTCACAGAAATTAGTCTCTCACCAGCATTTTCAGCAAAAAACTGCTTTATTCTTGTACAAAAATCTCGGGGCTTCGAATGCTAGTTCGACGCACCCTCACGCACCACATATCCGAAGCCCGTACCCCTCGCTGTACGGCAAGTGCTCGAAAAAAAATCACAAAAAATATTCCCAAAAAATAAACGGCCCACAACCTCCCCAAAACGTGCAATATAGGACATAACGAGGCCGTACCGTCTTCAAACTTTGGGAACCGAATGAGGGGGCAGCGAGCAGCTACAGAATTTGAATCGGGGTCATTCGGAGTCCCCGGGGCCGTTCGGGGGTCTCTGTACGATAGCCACCTATGAGAGAAATAGGATATGTTGCAGGTGTCAGAGGCTCCCGTACCGGCCGCGGAGGCCCCAGGAGCCCGAAACCTAACAGAAAGTTGCGTCACGTGGCTCTCGACGACATACCGATAGGGCTAGGTCGGGCTATGAAATTAAGTATTTTTTATTATTTTTCAGACGTCTCTCTCCCTCGCATTGATCTCTATGGGCCATGTGACTGTAAAAGGTCAATTTTTAAGACTGTAAACAGCTTTTGTATGACAAACCTACAGCTATGTATCCTAGAAGCACCCCATATTGGTATATTGCACACTTCAGGCTATTAAAATGCTTATTTTGCTTACAAATGCACTTTTCACAGAAATACATCTCTGAACAGCATTTTCAGCAAAATTCTGCTTTATTCTTGTACAGAAACCTCGGGGCTTCGAATGCTGGTTCTTCACACCCTCACGCACCACATATCCGAAGCCCGTACCCCTCGGTGTACGGCAAGTGATTGAAAAAAAATCACAAAAAATATTCCAGAAAAATAAACGGCCCACAACGTCCCCAAAACGTGCTATATAGTACATAACGAGGCCGTACCGACTTCAAACTTTGGGAACCGAATGAGGGGGCGGCGAGCAGCTACGGAATTTGAATCGGGGTCATTCGGAGTCCCCGGGGCCGTTCGGGGGTCTCTGTACGATAGGCACCTATGAAAATAATAGGATAGGTTGCAGGTGTCAGAGGCTCCCGTACCACCCGCAAAGGCCCCAGGAGCCCGAAACTTTACAGAAACTTGCGTCAGTTGGCCCTCGACGATATACCGAGAGGGCTAGGTCGGGATATTAAATTTAATATTTTTTATTATCTCTCTCCCTCGCATTGATCTCTATGGGGACTTGTGCCTGCGAAGGCCTCGTGAGGCAGTTGCTTTCCAGGTGGAAATCTGTCTCCGGAAGCGTCTACGGACGCGGAACTCGATATCCCGGCTTGGGAGACCCCCACGGTATACCGTACCGAGTATTAAAACCCTATGACCTTTTGACCCCTGTATTCCAGAGCGTACATTCGCAACCTATATGTAGGCAGCTGGTGTCTTTTTGGGCAAAGTGAGAGGTCAATGAGGTCTGAGGGGCATGACCCAGGGCCCCGAGACGAGACATATAAGTGAATTGCAGGTCGATCAGACCATACTGTACCCCAACCCTAATTGTCCATCAAGAGCTTATGAAAACGAATGGGATAAGTTAAGACTGTCGGCGGCTCCCGTTCAGACCCCGGGCGCTCGAGGGGCCCCAAACTTTAGATTCTAGTAGTCTGTAGGCCCTTGTTTAACATACCGTGAGGGTGGCTCTCTAGAACCGTGGGAAATGATTTATAGTGCGGTTTGCAAAAGTCTCTCATGCAGGCTTCTTCATTTCGTAGCCTGAAAGCCCCTCTTGAATGAGCAAACTGAACAAAATTAAGGTTCAATCTTTTTTCAAGAATAAGATACTTCAAGGTGACCGAGAACCACGGTACTCAATATCCCGGCTTGGGAGACCCCCACGGTATACCGTACCGAGTATTAAGACCCTGTGACCCTTTGACCCCTGTATTCTAGAGCGTACATTCGCAACCTATATGTAGGCCGCTCGTGTCTTTTTGGGCAAAGTGAGAGGTCAACGAGGTCCGAGGGGCGCGGAATTCCAGAACATGACCCAGGGCCCCGTGACGAGGCATATACGCGAATTGCAGGTTGATCAGACCTTTCTGTCCCATTTGTCCATCGTGAGCTTATGAAAATAAATGGGATAGGTTAAGAGTGTCGGCAGCAGCCGTTGGGCCGCAGTGGGATCGAGGGGCCCCAAACTTTATATTCTGGTAGTCTGTTGGCCCCTGTTTCACATACCGAGAGAGTGGCTTACTAGAACCTAGGGAACGTTTTCTAGTGCTTTTTCTTGTGTGAAAAGTGTTGTGTACATTAGTAGCCTACCGACGGACTGTCAAATAAGTTACGACTGGGATTCCTGTGAACCACCGGAAGTCCCAGTCATAACTTATTTGACAGTAGCCGTGTAGGCTAACGGTGGACAATGCTGTAAACGGTCAATTTTTCATACTGTAAACCCATTTTCTTGTAACAAACCTACAGATGTGTATCCTAGAAGCGCCCCGTATTGGTAAATTGCACACTTCAGGCTGTCAAAATGCTCACGTGTTATACAAATGCACTTTTCACAGAAATAAATCTCTGACCAGCATTTTCAGCAATATTCTCCTTTATTTTTGTACAAAAACCTTGGGGCTAACATATCGAAAAACATATTCGAAGCCCATGGCCCTCGCTGTATGGCAAGTGCTCGAAAAAAAATCAAAAAAAATATTCCAGAAAAATAAACGGCCAACAACATCCCCAAAACGTGCAATATATTACATAACGAGGCCGTACCGACTTCAAACTCTGGGAACCGAATGAGGGGGCCGCGAGGAGCTATAGAATTTGAATCTGGGTCACTTGAAAACTCCCTGGCCGTTCCGGGATCATCGTACGATAGCCACCTATGAGAGAAATAGGATATGTTGCAGGTGTCAGAGGCTCCCGTACGGGCCACGGAGGCCCCAGGAGCCCGAAACATTACAGAAAGTTGCGTCACGTGACTCTCGACGTCATACTGATAGGGCTTGGTCGGAAAGTGAAATTAAATATTTTTTCTTATTTTACATACATCTCCCTGCCTCTAGTGGTTCTCTATGGGCCCGCAAACCCCCTCGCGCATTGGCTCGGGTATCCGACGTCTTTCTGACAGAAACCTCCCCTAAGCACGAACGAGCAAGGTCACGAAGGACGCCCGGCTCCTCTAGGGGGCACCACGGCCGTGAGGGAGAGAAAAAAGAAAGAAGGGCGGCGAGCGAGACGTTTTGGCTTCTTTTGGATGTCGCGCCACGCATAGGCAGCAAGGGGCAGCAAACTACCAACTGTAGGCGCTCTGCGGACGCAAGGGTGGCGAGAGAGACGTTTTGGCATCTTTTGGGTGTCGCGCCACGCATAGGCAGCAAGGGGCAGCAATCTACCAACTCTAGGCGCTCTGCGGACGCAAGGGTGGCGAGCAAGCCGTTTTGGCATCTTTTGGGTGTTGCGCCACGAATAGGCAGCAAGGGGCAGCAAACTAGCAAGTCTAGGCGCGCTGCGGACGTGAGGAAGACTATGGCAGAGTTAGGCGGTCAGGGGGAAGCGAAAGGCTCCTCGTGCATGCGGTGATGAAGATTAGGTGGTGAGGGGATGAATAGGCATTTTGTGGCGCGAGGGTCCACGCCCGCAGCACTTTGCCACCCCTTGTGGTGTCCGTACGATGCCTCTCCGGGAAAACGGCCCCTAAACTCCGATAAGGGAAAAAAGTCCCAATCATAATAAGAGTTAGCGAGAATTTGGTGTCCAATTCAGGTATACGAGCCCTTCGTCTGCCTAGTCGACCGATGGCAATCTATATGATTGGACAATTGTCCACGATTTACCTAACTTCCCTTGCATTGACAAGTTATAACGCTACACACACAACGTGAGAGCTAGTTTGCTGTGACAGATTTTTCAGCCTAAGGATGAATGATTTGAGACATTTAAAACGAAACTAACCCCAGTGTTCGCCCCTGTTCATTAGCAAAACAAACAGCTTGCCGCAGCTGAACATATTAATGCACATAATGTATTAACATTCACACAGCTAAACTCCAAGTGTCCATCTGCACTTATATACAGTAAGTTTATAACTGGTTTTGAGTGTTCTATTTAGCCCGTGACTAACTTAGCTGCCTTCGCTATCATATGCTAACGTTATCCTCCTATATATACGGTACATGTAGGTCAGTTCAGACTGTTTGACATGACTCTGCCTCTTCATGTCATGTCTTTCTTGATCTTGTGGCAGAGTTATGGCAAAGCCTTAGGTTCCCTTTCTGTCGGTCTCTCAACGTTGTGTCGAACCGACAGATGGGGTTCGCTCTTGAGAACCTATCAACTTCTGACTAGTTTAGAAAAGGCCAATGAAATTGGCGAATGAAATTTGCATGCCTGACTTCGCCCCCGGATATCCGGGTGTAAAAGGGAGACGGCGTGCTGCATTCATTCACCTTTTGTTCTTCGGAGCCTTCACACATGATCGACTTCGAGACTTCAAACTCTACGCCAAATTACTGTTGGAATCTTACGATGTGGTGCAGCGGACTGTCCCTTCCTGCAGCGACTTCCCCTGGGCGTCTCGGCAGTTCCAGAAGTGTTTGAGTTTTTTTCTCTAAAAGAGCAAATTTCTCCAGTGTGGCATGTCCCGCTGTTCTCGTGGGTGCAACACACTCATCGAGGAGGGGGACGGACACGATGTCTGCTTCCAGCACGCTGTGGCAGCCCTTGTGGATACGTCCTGCCCGCGCTGCGGGTGGTTGACGATTCAGACGTTGCGTCACGGGTGGCTGTGTTCCCACGGGACTCAGCCACCACCTCGTCTGCTTCTCGTTCCGTGACAGCAGTGGCTACGGCGAGCAGCTAGGGTGATATGGGGATTACTGTGAGCACTAATCCGTCAGCCACCGGCTCGCGGACCGTTTGCACCTCGTCTCGCTCGTCTGACCGTTCCCCATGAGACAGTCCCACCGTCTTGTTCCTCAACCACGTATTCGGAAATGGTGCGTGATGATGAGATGTCCCTTGCAGCATCGGAGGGTGACTTACTGGCATCTGACTCTGACGATTCCTCGGAGCTCCCTCCCTCGGGGGGTCGAGCCCAGGAAGAAGCGGACGTCGAAATGTCAGCCATGCTTTCCCGGGCCGCCGGCATTGGGTTGCAGTGCACCGCACTGCCTCTCCCAACGCTCGCGGCTGGATACATGGTACCTCGGGTTTGAGCGCGGCTCCAAGCCGCACCCGCCCCCAGTGCCGTGTTTTCCCGGAAGTGCATGAGGAACTTAATAAGACCTGGAACGCCCCCTTTCGGCACGTGCACGTCAGACTAGTTCCGTCAACCTTTCTTCCCTCGATGGTAAGGCAGCTAGATGATACATCGATGCCCCCCAGGTGGAGTGTGCCGTCGCAGTGCCAGCAGACAGCGGCCGCCTGGGGGGCTCGACCTAGACTCCCGTCCAAAGCATGTAGGTTTTCGTCATCTCTGGTGTCGAGAGCTTACACTGCTGCGGGCCAAGCTGCCTCCTCTCTCCACGCTATGGCCATCCTGCAGGTCCATCAGTCTGTCAGGCCAAGAGCACCACGAGGTTAAGACCAACCCAGCGCTTATGCAGGAACTCTGCGCCGCCACCGACCTCGCTCTACGGGCGACCAAAGTGACCGCACGGGCCCTGGGTCGGGCGATGTCCACACTTGTGGTCCAGGAGAGACACCTCTGGCTGAACCTTGCACAGATGAGTGATGCTGAGAAAGTCCGCTTTCTCTACGCACCCATCTCGCAAGGGGGGGGGGCTGTCGGTGATACTGTCGAGCCGCAGTTCTCGACAGTAAATAAGCAGACAGAGGCTATCAAGCATATCCTCCCCCGCCGCGATTCGGCCGCCCTCCGTCCGTCGAGATCCCGTGCACTGTCTGCTTCCCAGCAGCCCTGGTCCTCTTCGACGCCCTCCGGCTCCGGCACCCCCGGAGACCACCACCCCGTCAGCAGCCGCGGCGGAAGCCGAAGCTGCCCTCATGGGAAGACCCCAGGGAGATCAAGAATACCATCGGGCCCGACCCCAGCCATTCCATCGCTGGTTGGTCGATCCGGGACGGTTCCTGCCACGTCCCAACAGCCCACTTCTAAGAGTTTTCTCTCTCTCTGGGTGTTTTTCACAGCCGCTCTAACCCTCTACATGACGGTGTTCGGCAACTCGACGTTGTGTCACGGCGAGACCCAATGTCGAGGATAATCAGCAGGCCTCAGCACTCTCAATCGACGGTGCGTCGTGCTACATCATCGCCAGGCAGGTAAATCAGCAGAGCCGATATCCTCCCCGGGGGCTTCCCCACGGCAAGGGATCCACACTGCCAGCCATCGAACCACCCCCCGGGAGGTCGATGAAGCAGATCGTATCCCTTGCCCTCCTGTCTCGGTCCCTGGGAGCCTGACAAGAGCTTCCCAAACCATCACGGTGGCTATGAGATACGATCCGTCTCGGCTACGCGATCCAACTCGCCAGACGCCCGCCCAAGTTTCGGGGCATCCTCTCAACCTCAGTCAGAGGCAAGGATGCTCCCGTGCTTCGGGCCGAGGTCGCCACCCCTCTGGCGAAGGAAGCGATCATGCTCGTCCCTCTAGCCAAGATGTTCAATGGGTTTTACAGCCCATACTTCATCGTCCTCAAAAAAGACAGGGGGTTGCCCCATTCTAGATCTGCGTACCCTGAACAGGCACCTACACAAGCTGCCATTCAGGATGCTCACGCAGAAGCGCATCCTGACGTCTATCAGATGTCAAGATTGGTTCATGGCAATCGACCTGAAGGACGCTTACTTTCATGTCTCGATTCTCCCTCGTCATCGCCCGTTCCTACGGTTCGCTTTCAAGGGTCGGGCATAGCAGTACAGAGTCCTCCCTTTCGGTCTGTCCCTGTCCCCACGAGTCTTCACGAAGATCGTGGAAGCCGCCCTCACTCCCCTCAGGGAGAGAGGTGTGTGGGTACTAAACTATCTCGATGACTGGCTCATCTTGACACACTCGCGAGATCTGTTATGTACACACAGGGACCTAGTGCTTCGGCACCTAGATCGATTGGGACTACAGGTCAACCGAGAAAAGAGGCAGAGCATCCTCTTTCTTGGTATGGAACTCAACTCTGTCTCCATTACAGCGCGACTGACTACAGAGCGCGCTCAGTCAGTGTTGAACTGCCTGGAACAATAGTCAGCCTTCCCCCTGAAACAATTTCAGAGGCTCCTGGGCACATGGCATCCTCGGCGGGGGTGATACCCCTCGGGTTGATGCACATGAGACCGCTCCAACACTGGCTACAGAGTCGAGTTCCCTGGAGAGCGTGGCACACCGGCAGCAGGCGGATGATCGTTACGCCTCTCTGCCGACGCACCCTAACCCCTTGGTCTTCAATGACCTTTCTACGGACGGGGGTCCCTCTCGGGCAGGTCACGAGGCACGTCGTGGTGACGACAGATGCCTCCCTGCAGGGTTGGGGTGCCGTGTGCAACGGGCACGCAGTGTCGGGGCGATGGACGGGCCCCCGCCTGCGCGGGCATATCAACTGCCTAGAGTTGTTGGCTGTGCTACTTGCACAGAAGGGGCTACAACCTCTCATGCAGGACAAGCACATGCTGGTCCGGTCGGACAGCACAACTTCCGTAGCGTATATCAACCGCCAGGGTGGCGTTCGCTCACATCAGCTAACACGACTCGCCCGACGCCTCCTCCTGTGGAGTCCGCAGGTGATCAGCTCCCTGCGAGCCACACATATCCCAGGCGACCTGAACCAGACAGCCAATGCGCTCTCTCGTCAGTCGACGCCTTGCGGAGAGTGGCGACTCCACCCCCGCGCAGTCCAGCTCATTTGGGTACAGTTCGGGCAGGCTCAGGTAGACCTGTTCGCCTCCCTGGACACCACCCATTGCCCGCTAGGGTACTCCCCGTCCGAGGCCCCCCTCGGCACGGATGCTCTAGCGCACAGCTGGCCGTGGGACAAGCGGAAGTACGCCTTCCCCCCAGTGAGCCTCATTGCACAGAGTGCAATGAGGCTCCCTCCTAATGGAGGGAACGAGACGTTGTGTCCCTTATGCCACAACGCGTACTGCCCGCTGCAGCAGTCGTGAGAGGTTCTCAGGCTCCTCAGAACAAAGGTGAACGAATGCAGGACGCCGTCTCCCTTTTATACTCGGATATCCGGGAGCGAAGTCCGGCATGCAAATTTCATTCGCCAATTTCATTGGCCTTTTCTAAACTAGTCAGAAGTTGATAGGTTCTCAAGAGCGAACCCCATCTGTCGGTTCGACACAACGTTGAGAGGCCGACAGAAAGGGAACTGAGGTTACATCCGTAACCAAGACGTTTTATGTGGAGAGAGTGTCACGGAACAAAAAGGACTCAGTCGCGGGAAATCCGTTAAGGAAAGTTTATTATCCACACAATGCAAAAACAGTCGAGAACAAAAAAAAGTGCCAGGGAACTCCAGGCACACAGTAGTGAACAAAAGTAATCCACCTCAGGAACCGGTCGTGCTAGCGCCAGTAGCCACAATGTGATGGGCAGAGAGGAAAATTCGCCGAACGAACCCAAAAGATCCGAGTGGCTCTCTCTCGAAAAAAGCCTCACCGTGACGAGATGCGGAGTCTAAGGGTTGTAAGGTAAATCCTGGGTGCAATATAAAAGTACAATAAGGAGACAGTAATCCATGAGCTAGGTCTCATACAAAAAACATCGTCGCACTGGACGGAAAGGAGACGCATAAATAGGGCAAACAGAAACGAGTGACAGATGTGGACAATAATCAGTGACGTAATGACAAAAGTAAACGGGAATCAGGTGAGAGTGGAGTAATGGAAAAGAAATGAGATGCACGTGTGACAATGAGCACGTGGCGCCCAAAAATGAAGAAAAATAAAAAACAAACAAGACAGCCTGTGACAGAGAGACATTTGAACCTTTTGGCTTACCATATGCTCTCTCCGGTCTCGTCTATGGCCCCGCCCCTCTCGTTCCCGCGTTAGCCTTCCATTAGTGTTTCATCCCCTACACCTGTTCCCTTGTTAATTATCCTTTGTCTGTTCCCCTATATAATATCCTCATGTCTATTGTCCTGTGCTCATTCGTTGTGCTTGTTTGAGTGTCTGCTCTGTCTTTGCCAAGTCGTGTGACTGTTTGGATCAAGTGGATTTTCCTTACCTTGTGGATATCTTGTTACCCCAGTTCTGTCTGTAGTGTGTGTTAGTTTTGACCCTGTCCTTATGTTTTTTCCCCCACGTGGGAAGTCTTTGTTTTGAGTTTATATATTTTGGTTGTGCTCCTTGTTTGCTCCCCATAGTGGGTTTTTTTGGTTTATTATTAAAGTCTTGTTTGTTACCCCTTCACTGCTGGGTTCTTCTCCTGACTATCTTGACACTGTTGATATGTATTACTTACATCGGCAGTTTTGTCTCGTTCAGTCGGTCTCGATCCCGATTGAGGAACAACTTTGAAGCTAATCCTGCTTGTACTGTCCCAGGTTGATAAAACACTCCGGTTTGAAGTGATTCGCGCAAACAAGCAGGTTTTTACTTATGGTTTCTGATGGATTTCCACTAAAAATAAAATAAATCCACTCTGTTGTGTCCTCAGGTTAGTCAATAAAGAAGCAATGGAAATACTTGAGCTATTTTATTTCACACATGTGGTACAACACTGCCAGAACACTTCTCATTTGTTATCTCTCACTTTTCTCCACATGAACACTTAACACCATACTGCCCCTTGATGTTCAATTGCAAAACACCACATTTTCCCCCTTTAACTGAAGATTCCTTCATAACACATATATGTTAATTCTATTATGCATGTATATATACACCAACAATTACAGCCTTAATTCAGGCAGATGAATATCATAATACAACAACATTTCAGGAGTATAATTCAACATGAACTGAGTTATAGCCAGAGCCAACAACATATTGTCTGATGCATGTACCCAGTTCCACCCTTTTACTCCAATTCAAAGTCCTTCAACCACGCAGGTGGTCTACCAACTCTACTACTCTTTCTCAGATCAAATGTCCCCTGTGACTGAGTTATCATGCTGAATGACAGCAGGGCCTGTGAAACGTGTCAGTTTGGAAACATTCCATTTCTTTTTGTCACTCAACACAAAAATGTTGTTTCCAATTTGTCTCTCAATTTCCAGGGGTGGCGAGAACTTGGGAACTCCTTTTCCCACTTGAGTAGGCTTTTTAACTCTCACCTGGTCTCCTGTTTTGAAAGTGTGACGCTTAGCTCCCCGTTTTCTGTCTGTGTACATTTTGCTTTTCAGTTGTTTGGTGCGCACAGTAGCTTTTACCTGAGCACACTTGTCACTCTTGGGGCCCACCGGAAAGACATTCAGCTTTGTACGCATCTTGCGATGGTGCAGGAGTTCAGACGGGGACACTCCAGTAGTACTGTGTGGCGTGGCTCTGTAGGTTTGCAAAAACTCAGTCACTACCTGTTTCCATGGTAGCCCTCTTTGTTCAGCAGAAAGGATGCATTCTTTCAGAACTCGGTTCCAACGCTCCACAGCACTGTTCCCTTGGAGGTAGTACAAGGAACTACGCATGTGACTTATACCCCTCTCTTTCAAAAAATCCTCAAAGACCGTGGCCAGGAATTGAGGCCCGTTGTCGGTCACGACACCCTGCGGATTTCCCTCCCTGCTGAAAACTGAATGAAGGAAGGATGTAACTACCTCTGCAGTAACATTTGGGTAAATGCCACTTCTGGCCACGTACTATGGTAATCCACTAGAGAGATGGCAAAAACGGCAGTCAGAAGGTCCACACTCAAAAGGTCCCACTATATCAAGTCGAAGTTTCTGCCATGGCTCCGATGGAAAGCTGACATGCTGAAGAGGTGCAGGGGCTGGTTTAGCGGATTTGTCATTTAGTTTACAGGTTAGACAAGAGGAGACCATAGACTGTATTTGAGCATCCATTTGAGGCCACCAGAATAATTCACGCAGCCTCTGTTTGGTTCGGACGATCCCTTGGTGCGTCTCATGCGCCAAGAGTACCAGTTTCATGCATAATGTAGAAGGAACAATGACACGATGTTCCCCTCTCCTCACTAGAGCACCATCAACACACAGTTCGTCCCGAATACGAAAATAAGGCACCAGCAATGGATCCAGCTCTCGACATTTTTTCGGCCAGCGCCGCCCAATCTGTGCACGCAGTAAGGCCAGCTCCGACCAGACTTCCGAAGCTGAGATAAAATCCTCCACAGAGAAAGTAGGTAGGCCAGACACGAAAGCAACAATGTCTGGTTCCACTGCATCATCCGACTGTGCTGGCAATGGTAATCTGGATAAACAGTCGGCAGCGCAATTAAGAGTCCCAGGGCGGTATATGACATCGTAAGTAAAGCAAAGCAAGCGCGCCGCCCACCGAGCGACACGCAATCCCGCACGGCCAATGCCTTTTGTCGCCAGCAATGTAGTGAGTGCACGATGGTCAGTTCTCAGCGTGAAGTGTCGACCCCATAAGTACGGCCTCCACTTTTCTGCTGCCCACACACAGGCCAGCACTTCCTTCTCGACCGTAGAGTATTTTCTTTCAGCAGCCGTAAGAGTTCTGGAAGCAAACGCAACAGTCCTTTCAACATTGTCTTTGTGGAGTTGTGTCAAAACACCCCCCAGCCCATAATCAGAAGCGTCTGTTGACACTATAGTGGGAAGGGATGGATCGAACAGCGCGAGCACTGGACTTTTAGAAAGCAGATCTTTCAGTTCTTTAAAGCTGCAATCAGCAGGAACAGTCCATTCGAATGTAGTCTCTGATGCATCTCGCAACAATGCATGTAATGGTTCAGCAGTCGAAGCAAAATTAGGCAGAAATTTGCTGTACCACGAGATCAGTCCCAAAAACGAGCGCAAGGAAGCAATGTCGTGTGGCGCAGGGGCGTTAATGATCGCAGATAGGTGCTCATCATTGGGAGAAATGCCGTCTTTCGAAACGATGTGCCCTAAGAACTTTAAGGAAGTCTGTCTGAACTTGCACTTGTCAGATGCTGGACTGCAGCTGAACTGGGACAAGCGCTGCATTACAGTGCGCAGTGTTGCATCATGCTCATCCTGCGTAGCAGCGTACACAATGACATCATCCAAATAGTTCCGAACTCCCCTCACGCCCTTCAGAACAGATTCCATCATCTTTGAAATGCCGCCGGCGCAGAAGCAAGGCCATACGGAACCCGACAGTATCTGAAGAGGCCGTCGTGTGTGATGAAAGCGGTGATGTCCCGGCAAGCGGCATGTAAGGGAAGCTGATGGTACGCAGCCGCGAGATCAATTGTAGTGAATACTGATGCACCCCTAAGGTCATGTAAGAGTTCGTCCATGTGTGGCAGAGGGTGACTGTCCACAATGAGTTCCTTATTCGGTTCACGCAGATCCACACATAAACGTATTTTTCCGTCTTTCTTTGAAGTTACGACAATAGTGGAGATCTACAGGGATGAATCAATTTTTTCAATAATGCCTTTGTCCAATAGTAAGTCCAATTCCGTAGAAACAGCTTGGCGTACTGAGAATGGAAGCCGACGTAACTTCTGACGTACCGGTGTAGCATTCGGTTTGACTGTAGGTTTATGAACAAAGCCTTTCACACAACCCCCGGAAGCATCTGGGGCTGGAGAGGTCACAGCGACAACAGCATGTAATTCGTCTGATTTAGGTGCAGCACCAAAATGGAAAGAGAAGTTCAGAGCTCAAATTAAATCCATACCCATTAGGGCAGAGCCACCTTTGACAACGTAGAGGCAAGCAGGAGTTGCAGCATCATTCAGTGAAACGTCCACACGTAAACATCCAAGGACCGGAATGGCCTCTTTCAAGTATGTAACCAGTTTCACTTTAGGATCAGTAAGCGAACAGTCCTTAAAGTATCTGTTGTAAATGACCTCAGGCAGAATTGACACAGATGAGCCTGTGTCCACGACTAACTCAGTGTCAATGGACTGTCCCTCTGTAGTGGAAATCTGAACATTGCACAGTTTGTCTGCAGAAACGGTAGTATCTGTAAAGAGGACAACCACTTCAGGGACTACTTCTCTAACATCCTTAGAAGAACGACATACCTTAGAAAAATGTCTGGTTTTTCCGCAAGAATGGCAGCTGGCCCGAGTAGCAGGGCAATCAGTTGCATTAGCCAGATGGGTTCAATGGCTGCAGGTTTTGCTCCAACAGGACGGTGCGTGCTCGTCTTATGATGACGGAAGGGTTTGGATGACACAGCTTGAACTGAGCCAGTATATTCGAATTCGATAGTGCTTGTTCCTGACTCGCAGTCGTGATAGCAGAATCCAGTGTCAGTGACAGCTCTAACAGTAGTCTTTCTCGCACTGCTGGGGCGTATGATCGTTCAACCAGCTGATCCCGAATCATCTCACTCTCCATGTCACCATATGCACACAATGAGGCCAAGTCTCGCAAAGCAGTCAAAAACTGTGGAATCGTTTCATCCGCACGTTGAGAACGTTGCCGAAAGCGGTGTCGCGCCACCACTACGTTGACTTTAGGCACAAAATGATTCTCTAACGCTGCCATTGCATCATCGAACGTAGTTCCAGTATTAGGTAAGGTGTAAAACAGCTGCTGACCTTCAGTACCCAGGCTGTGTAGCAAGATAGCATGTTTTCTGGCATCAGGCCATGCTTGCCCCGTAGCATTTATGGCTAGCAAGTAGTTCTCAAACATTTTCCGCCACGTACCGAAAGGAATCACAGGCTCTCCACTGCATGGCAGAAAAGGTACAGGCACAGGTACGGAACTCATCGTCGCCAATTTGTTGTGTCCTCAGGTTAGTCAATAAAGAAGCAATGGAAATACTTGAGCTATTTTATTTCACACATGTGGTACAACTCTGCCAGAACACTTCTCATTTGTTATCTCTCTCTTTTCTCCACATGAACACTTAACACCATACTGCCCCCTTGAGGTTCAATTGCAAAACACCACACACTCCTGTCTATAGGTTTGGACTCTGTGCAGCGACTACATTGCATGTTGGCCACAAACTTTAGCCATGGTGTCACGTACACTGCTGTTGTTTGTGAAAACAACAATGGCGGAGCGCGGTGGGTGGAATTGTGTAGATTAAGGGGTGGTAACATTATAATAAGATCCGCTTTGTACGTCACAATCGGAGCGAAATCTGAACGGCTCGATTTCTCACATGCTTGCCGGGAAAGGCACACCAAAACAAACTTACTGGGTTCTTGTTTTTGACGTTTTCTGGGTTGCTAGATGCACCGGGGACCCGATTATAGCACTTAAACACAGAAAAAGTGGGGTTTTCATCTGATGTCTCCTTTAAATGAATTAAATATGTGACCAAAACTCAATTTCAAACTTCCATACAATCTTCTCTTCTTTGCTCTATGAGAGGACTGTTTGATAGCCTGTTAGTGGGAGACAGGGGTTCCTATGTATGCCAGAGGTTTTTGCTATCCTGACCACAGAACCACTTTAACATGGCACTAAGTCAAACCAGAGTCAGGATTGGGATGACCGTCAGATTTTTAAATGTACACTTCAACTGACTACTATTCACATACTGGCATTTTTTTATTTAGACTTTATTTAGAATCAGCTTCTCTAGTGTATTTTGTTCACATTTCTTCTGTAACCTATGGAGGTAGACACTTCAGTTTCTGGGGAAGGTTGTGAAATGTACTACAATATCAGAGACACCAGTAACGTCAAATATAATCCTCACATTCACACGTGTGCCATATTGAATAGAAGCCTACAGTACATTGCCCTCTTTAACTCTGTCAGAGCACACATATAGTTTCTCTTCATCCTCATTAATAAAGGTAAACTAAATGATAACTAATATAAGGCAGGATATTTTCATCCACTGTGGGGGCACACGCACACATTATACACATACATCATATTACATCACTGTAATATTTACCTTACTATAGTATACTACAGTAAATGTGTGTACTATATAGTCGTTTAACTTGTGTATTAACCCAATCAGCAGTGTTTGAAACGCTTCTCTCTTGCGTAGACAGCAGAAACAGTATTACTCCGTGGCTGAAATACATTTTTGTGTTACTAATATTTGCGCACAATTATTTCATAAGAAACAAACAGAACTCCCTCTATCCACGTTGAACGCGATTGATTTTGTGATGCCGACATCACTCGTTCATGTGCACACACGCGCGCAAACTAATCTTAGCTTCAGGATCAAAGCTTGTGTTGACAAAGAAACTCCATGTGCTGCTTCATGGTACCAACAAAGCTTGATCACGTTGGTTTGGTTTTGTCAACCCAACACTAATCCTGTAACCCTGAGTTTGTTCAGCAACATTCATGGTACAGGCCCCAGAGTCTCACGCCGGCCGAGTACGTGGATCTCACGATCACAAAACTGTCAGTCTGATCTTAGTCAGAGGTTGCCGGGTAAACTAATATCATTAAGTCTGTCCACCTGTCACGGTTCCCCTCTGTTTCTCCCCGTGTTTCCCCCAAGGACTGCACTTCCCACGATCCCTCATGCTCACGCACCTGTGTCTCGTCTCCAATTCACACACCTGACAGCCATCAGCCTCATCACCTCTGGACTATTTATGCAGATCCTGCTCCTTTGTTCAGTGTCCGGTATTGTTAATGTAAATATGTTCCTGTGCTATCTGTTTTGAATAAATATCTCTTTTGGATTATTACGTGTCATACCTGTTGGATTTACCCACTACCTGCTACACGTTACAGAATACCGGACCTCCAGGAATGGATATATTCAGCTCTTCAGAGGCTGCCCTGCTAGATCTGAGGCAGGATGGCCAGCCGCTGTAGAGCTACGTGGAGGAGTTTGCAGGTTTGTGCTATCGGGTGAGTTGGAGCGATTCATTTCTCAACGGATCATTTCTGACTGGCCTGGATGACTATCTGCTCGTCCTTATTCTGCTTCCCGACATGGATGAGTTTCTGCTGGAGGACTTCATTAATCAAGTCCTCCAAGCGATGGTCTCTGCATTCTGCGTCGGGAGAGCTGATGAGGACTTGAGCGATCGTCATTCAGAACCAGTCAATAGCGGGGAATCGGCTCCGGCTCACCCAGGATACACACCTCACTCCTCCACAACCCAGCGCTCCCTGGAGAATATTGAAGGCCGTAAAGGTAAAAAATTCCATGACCTTATGGACTTTTCCACTCCCGAACTACCTGGCCCCTCAGTTCACAAGTTCTCCCTCCAGTGGATCTACCCCCGAGCTCAGCCTGGTGGACCAGCTGATGCTGCTGGATTTCTCCATCCCGCCAGAGCCTGCTGCCCAGCCGCCAGAGCCCCCCCTGGATTCCGCTCCAGAGTTCCACAAAAACCACGCCTGCAAAGATTCCCCTGGCTCCTTCTCCGTGGTTTCCCCTGGCTCCTTCTCCGTAGTTTCCCCTGGCTCCTTCTCCGTAGTTTCCCCTGGCTCCTTCTCCGTGGTTTCCCCAGACTCATCCTCCGTGGTTCCCCCAGACTCTACCGCGGTGGCCGTCGTGGCTTTGGCGCTGGCTTGCGCCTGGGTGACCACCGCATCCCAGGTATCGCCCAGCACGGCCAAGAGGACCGAACGCCACAAACAGCCTTGGTTCGCCTTTCGGAAGGGGGGAGTTCGGTCACGGTTCCCCTCTGTTTCTCCCCGTGTTTCCCCCAAGGACTGCACTTCCCACGATCCCTCATGCTCACGCACTTGTGTCTCGTCTCCAATTCACACACCTGACAGCTATCAGCCTCATCACCTCTGGACTATTAATACACATCCTGCTCCTTTGTTCAGTGTCCGGTATTGTTAATGTAAATGTGTTCCCGTGCTATCTGTTTTGAATAAATATCTGTTTTGGATTACTACGTGTCGTACCTGTTGGATTTACCTGCTACACGTTACACCGCCCCATGCTTGCTCAGAAACATAACAATAGTTATTTTAGTCACGATCATGCAACTTGCTAAGGCAGGTGATAGGTGGAAATCTGGTACATGTGAGCCTTGGTACATGTGAGCCTTAGTAAATGTGCCCCATTAGTAGTTTATAGTCAAAACTCCAGTCCATTCTATCCTGACATACTTATTTTGCGGTAACAAACAGGCTCTTTTCAATCTACCGGTAATAACAGTCTCTGAAGGATTCTTAATAAATCAATAATTACAATTTATTATGCCAGGCAGGTACAACATTAATTAAAATCATAGAATGCACATACAAAGAAAATTCAAACTTAATAAACAAAGATGATCAACATAGTATAAGAATAAAATAAAACCACAACATTTATCATACCTGGCAAAATCGAGACACACAGTTGCAGTGTGGGAAGTTCTGGTTACAGATGCTTCCCTGAGTCTTTTTCCAATGCACCTATATACCCAGATATTATGAAGAATCATGAATCCAATGGTGAGTGTGAAATTTAGTTTGTTTTCTCGTGACTGAAGAGAGCATCAAATGGGATCTCAATCTATCTGTAAACAAGATTCCCTGAGAAAGCCACACCTCTTAGAGGATTGCAAGTTATAACCTAAAGTCAAAAAGCTCTAATACACTCTTTGTTAGGTTTGAAAGAAATAGACCCTTTTACCCATCGCACCATGACCTTTAAAACAATACCAAACATGATGATCAAGTCTTCTTAACATGACAATAAATGATATACACAGTATGAAATGTGTAAGCATATTTCCAGTGGTCATGGCCTGAAGAGATGAAGGGGGGGTGTGATAAGAAGAGGGAATTCAGTTCCTCGTCATCAACAACCCCTGATGGGAGGGCAGGATATCATTCTCTGATACAGATCTGATACTCTGATACTGCTCTGGACAGAGGAGTTGGACGGCGGGCAGATCCATTGGAGAGGGGTACAAAATAAATAAATAAACAAAAATAAAATGCCGCTTTATAACATACTTTTGGTCAGCTATTCTGTCACATGTAGTTGGTATACAGAAACAGGTGTTAACTAATTAACTACTAAGGGAACGGATGAGGAAACAGGCAAAACAGGAACACAGAACTAAAACAAAAGAAAAGAAAACAGAACAGAACAGAACTGTGACAGCAGCAACCAGAGGCAGACTGGCCATCTGGCATACTGTATATGGACTTTTCCCGCGTCTAAACGTGGTCCGGAACAAGAGCACACTGATCGGGACCGTCCCCGGGAATACACAACCTTATATTACAAATATTTAAGAATTAATTTGTAACTTTATAATTTAGCAAAAACGTAATTTTAACTAATAAAACAACACAAAGTAAAAAATAACAAAGTCATCATAATAAATTACAGTACCACAGTATAAAACTTATTATGCTTATGATAAACAACACAAAGTGACTTTCAGAGCTGGGTAGATTACTTGGGAATTACATAGCAAAATTTTTAGTAAGTAACGTAATCCCTTAGATTTCTTGTAACGAAATCTCACTACTTTTTGATAACATTTGGATTACATTTGTTTACAAGTGTCTGTTTTATCTTTACCTGGTGTATCTACTGTATGTGTCCACAACACTATTCTTGTTAAATTTTAAAACATTAAAATTTTATTAAATTAAATCATATTAATTATAAAAGGAACTCTTAAAGCTTTTAAAGACACCCTGCGGTGAAAATCAAGTTTTTCATGTTGTTAATATGTCTATGTGTTGTTTATAATGTGCTTTAAAGGAACAATACGTCTTTTACGTCATTAAAAAGGATTACGTCACCTGTTGGATTACGTCACTTCCTATTTGCTGAGAGCGCGTGGTTTGAGCCAGAGCTCTTTCAAACTTATTCTTAATACATCGTTTATTCTTGTTATATCTTAAGACTTGTGTTTTAAATTGTTATTCACCGAGGGTAAAACTTATCCTTAAGTACTTGTATATCCCATACCAAAATCGTCCTTAAACGCACTGATAAATTATTTTTATCGGATCACTCGCTATTAGCCTTCAGGCTGTTAGCATTACCAGCCTGCTTACTGCTTAACACACTGTTCTCATTATTACATCACTAATGGCTAATGTTTCAGACGTGTTTGTACCTCTGAGTGCAGATGAGGAAACGTTCGCACTTCAGTCGGAATTGGAGGCTGTGGAGAAGCAGATCCAGGATCTTCTAGAGATGCAGACACGGCTGCGAGAACGTAAAACGGCGCTGGAAACATCCCGAGCTGACGCTCGCAAATACTCTACTCCGTGTGTTTCTCTGCACAGAGCCCAGGCTTCGAGAACACGATCAACCCAAATGAACTTCACTCCTGCACCAGCACACCCACGGCGAAAGGCGCGAGCCAGGACTGGAGCGATGACCCAACTGCCACCACCGGTCTTCGAGATCCCGACCAGGAACTGCTTTGCCGCCCTCTGCGAGACGGAATGCAACGCTGTGGTCATCGGAGACTCAATCGTCCGGAACGTACGCGCTTCCTCCACTAAAGGTAAGGTGCGCACTCATTGTTTTCCTGGCGCCCGTGTTCTTGATGTCTCTGCGCAGGTACCTGCGATCCTGAAGGACGACGCTAACGTCGGAGCTGTCGTGCTGCACGCGGGGGTGAATGACGTCAGGATGCGGCAGTCGGAGATCCTGAAGAGGGACTTCAGGAGTCTGATCGAGACGGTACGCAACGCATCGCCCACGGCGAGGATCATCGTATCAGGGCCGCTTCCTACCTACCGACGAGGGAATGAAAAGTTCAGTAGACTATTTGCGCTAAATAAATGGTTGATGTCATGGTGTATTGAACAGAAGCTGCTCTTTGTTAATAATTTTGATCTGTTCTGGGAGCGACCTAGGCTCTTCCGCCCCGACAGCCTGCACCCCAGCAGCGGTTCTTCTGTCTGACAACATCTCAAAGACGCTACGCACCATTTGACTACGTCTCCTGTCAACTGTTATAAATGTTACTGCTTCCAAATGCATAGAAACCGTATCTGTCCCCCGAATAATACTACAAAATAATCATTTAGTCGTGGCCTAATGGTTAGAGAGTCGGACTCGTGACCAGAAGGTTGCCGGTTCGATTCCCAGGGCCGGCGGGTAACGACTGAGGTACCCTTGAGCAAGGCACCTTACCCCCACTTGCTCCCCGGGCGCTGCAGTGATAGCTGCCCACTGCTCCGGGTGTACGTGTGTTCACGACTTGCTGTGCGTGTGTTCACTACTCTCTGGATGGGTTAAAAGCAGAGGTCACATTTCGGGTATGGGTCACCATATCTGACTAATAGGTCACTTTCAAAGGCGGTTATTGTAAATGAAATGATCACAGACAACAGTTTTGATATACTTTGCCTTACCGAAACCTGGCTTAAACCAAATGATTATTACGGTCTAAATGAGTGTACACCACCAAGCTACTGTTATATGCATGAGCCACGTCCGGTTGGTCGAGGTGGCGGTGTCGCAACAATCTTTAGAGACTTTCTTACTGTAACTCAGAGAACGGAGCATAAATTTAAATCATTTGTAGTGCTTGCGTTGAACATAATTGTTCCAAACGAAAGTAAAAAACCATTGCTTTCTTTTACGTTGGCCACTGTGTATAGACCCCCTGGTCCCTACACTGATTTTCTGAAAGAGTTTGCGGACTTCCTATCGGACCTATTGGTTAACGTTGATAAAGTACTAATTGTCGGAGATTTTAATATCCACGTAGATAGTGCTAACGATGCATTAGCAGTGGCGTTTACAGAGCTACTACACTCTTTTGGAGTAACAACACATCAATGGACCCACTCATCGATTTAATCATACACTAGACTTGATTATATCTCACGGAGCCGATCTAACCAATATAGATATTATACCTCAAAGCGACGATGTCACAGATCACTATCTTATAACATGTACACTGCGCACTGCAGAAATCAGCAGTTTAACTCGTTATCGACAGGGTAGAACAATTACCTCAACTACTAAAGATAGTTTCGCAAAGAGTTTGCCAGATCTGACTCCTTTAATAACCATACCAATAAATACAGAATCGGTCGATGACATGACCAGCAAATTGTGCACTACTTTTTCTAATACATTAGAAGCTGTCGCACCTATGAAGTCAAAAAAGATTAATGAGAAAAACGTAGCACCATGGTACAATAGCACCACTCGCGCCCTTAAAAGAGAAACAAGTAAACTGGAGCGCAAATGGAAACAAACCCAATTAGAGGTCTTTAAAATTATGTGGAAAGAGAGTGCAAACCGTTATAAAAAGGCACTAAAAGCAGTAAAGGCTGAGCACCTCCGTAACCTCATAGCAACTAACAAAAACAATCCAAGGTTTTTATTTAGTACAGTTGCTAAATTAACAAATAAACAGACATCACCTGACCTGGTTATTCCGCCGCACCTTGGTAGCAATGAATTCATGAATTTTTTTACAGAGAAAATTGAAAACATACGAGACAAAATAGTAAAAACTCAACCTCCAAGTCTGTCCTATGAATTAGTACCAACCATCGCCCCAAAAGAAAGGCTACAGTGTTTTTCACCTATAAAACAGGAAGATTTAATTAAACTTATTGCAACATCTAAACCTACAACTTGCTTATTAGACCCCATACCAACTAAATTATTAAAAGAGTTATTACCCGTTGCAATTGAGCCCATTTATAACATTATCAACTCGTCAATTAATCTAGGCCATGTCCCAGGACCCTTTAAACTGGCCGTCATTAAGCCTCTTATCAAGAAACCAAACTTAGACCCCAATGAACTAGGAAACTATAGACCGATTTCAAATCTCCCTTACCTGTCTAAAATACTAGAAAAAGTAGTGTCCACTCAGTTGTGCTCTTTCTTACAAAATAATGACATACACGAAAAATTCCAGTCAGGCTTTAGACCGCATCATAGTACTGAAACTGCGCTCGTTAAAATTACAAACGACCTGCTTATAGCATCAGATAAAGGTAACATCTCACTCCTAGTCCTGCTCGACCTTAGTGCTGCGTTCGATACTGTAGACCATAAAATACTTCTAGATCGCTTACACAATTATACCGGTATTCAGGGACAGGCACTACAATGGTTCAGATCTTACTTATCAGACAGACATCAATTTGTCCATTTAAATGGGGAATCATCAAATCTAACGCAAGTAAATTATGGATTACCTCAGGGATCGGTTTTAGGACCCTTGCTATTCTCCATATACATGCTGCCCCTTGGAAACATTATTAGAAAACATGGAATTAGCTTCCACTGTTATGCAGATGATACTCAGCTATATATCTCATCAAGACCAGATGATTCCTTCCAACTATCCAAATTGGCAGAGTGCATCGACGATATAAAGCATTGGATGACTTGTAATTTCCTTCTTTTAAATTCTAATAAAACAGAAATATTACTTATCGGACCAAAGACACGTGAGCAGAATATTTCGGATTATGACCTGCAAATTGAAGGCTGCACTGTTACTCCAACAAATACAGTTAAAGACCTTGGCGTTATATTAGACAGCAACCTGTCATTTAAAAATCACATCTCAAATGTCACAAAAACAGCCTTCTTCCACCTTAGAAATGTTGCCAAACTGCGAAATATTTTATGTGTGGCTGATGCAGAGAAGCTCATTCATGCATTTGTGACCTCAAGACTTGATTACTGTAATGCACTGCTTAGTGGTTGTCCTGCATCATCAATAAACAAACTACAGTTAGTTCAGAATGCAGCTGCCAGAGTTCTAACCAGGTCCAGAAAATACGATCACATAACCCCAATGTTATCAACCCTTCACTGGTTACCCATTAAGTATCGTATTGACTTTAAAGTTCTTTTAATCACTTATAAAGCCTTAAATGGTTTAGCCCCTACCTACATAACAGAGCTTCTACCACACTACAACCCATCACGCTCTCTAAGATCTCAAAACTCCAGACTTTTGATAACACCTAGAATAACTAAATCCACCAAAGGGGGTAGAGCTTTCTCATACGTAGCACCTAAACTCTGGAATAGCCTTCCCGATACTATTCGAGGGTCAGACACACTCTCCCAATTTAAATCTAGATTAAAGACACATATTTTCAGCAAAGCATTCACTTAATGCAAAATATGCTAAATAAACCACCGGGAGACTGCATTTATTAGATATTATTTACTAGAATAATCTTGATTGTTCTATAAACACCATGCACTGTGCTGTGTTTTACCTTTTTTGTGTTTTTCAGTTTTCCTTATTTTCTCCTGTAAAGCTGCTTTGGAACAATGCACATTGTGAAAAGCGCTATATAAATAAAATTGAATTGAATTGAATTGAATTGAATACAAGGTTTTCAGGAGGATCTATTGACGGAAATGCAATATAATATACAAAACTATTTCTTCGGAGGTGTATAAAGACCTTACATAATGAATTATGTTTCTAATACCTTAGAATTGTCAGGCTGGGGCTAGCAGGCTCTCAAAACCCCAGCGTCTCGTGCAGGCCAGGAATGTGGGGAAAAAACACAGAGAATGATCAGTGTTCAAAAGGTTTATTCCAGAACTAAAACTTCCAAAATGATAAAGCCTCTATCCAAAACAAAACAGTCCCAAAAAATCCAAAAAGGTGAAGACAAAACAAGGTTTACCAGAGGCTGGTCAAGTAGCAAATGCAGGCAAACAAATAGACAGGGTAATGAGGTATACTCAGGTATATCGCACGGATCAGGTACAAAACATCCACATGGTCCAAAAACACGGGTAAACAGAAAGTGGGTGACGTTACGTTAATATAATACCAGACAAAGAACAAAGGAATGGTGAGTGTATATGTAGTGTCCGGGTAATGAGTCTGATGACAGGCAGGTGCACAGACAAAAATGAAGGACAGGTGAAACAGTCATAATGAGGGAGCGTGTACAAATGAACGTCCATGGGCAAAAACGGGGAAAACAGGCAAGGGACAAACGGGAGTGTTACAAGAATAAGCTGTTTATATCTACATACAGAGCGGCCCTACATACATTGAATTCGCCGCCATGTTTTGTACAGCAGCCCTAAACGGACAAACAACTCTACAACGCGCGTTTCCTCTCCCTCTCCCCTGCGGTATAGTAGTGAAAAGGATCGCGGATGATCCGTGATCCGTACGGATCGTACTCTACTGTTCGGAACGCATGTGACCTGCGGATTAAGTTTATTCATCATTGAGTAGGAGAGTAAAAAGCGCTCTCTCTACAGTTTTAGCGCCAACACGCTCTCGCTCTCTCTCTCCAGTATCTGGACGAGTACAATCCCTTATCAAAAATAAGTTTATTAAAGTGTGCTATAAGTATACTTCTTTTAAACTTAAAATAGGAAAGTATACTTTCAGTCTACTTCTTATGTACTTCTTAGAAATATACTTTATGTACTTCTCAGAAATATACTTAAATTTACTCTTAAGTATACTTGATTTTAGTCAGTGAAAGTTTAAGTATATTTGGCCTATACGTGTGCTTAATCTTTTGACTTATAGGTATACTTGGGTTGCACTTGTGTCTATTCTTTTGCTTGAGTAGCCTATTAAATACTTTTTTCACAAAGTTAGTGGTGCTCTTCTTATTATTCAGTTTTTTTCTGGACAAAACTTTGGTGCATAACTTGTCCCGTACTGTTTGTCGTAGACCCATAAATGAGGCGTAAAAATTATCATCTTATTGAGGAGAGGTGTGCTATGACTTTTATAAGTGATTGTGCATGATGGCGGGCAAAAAATCCCAACGACAGGATCTTTGTGAAACTATCGAGCCATGCCCTAGCAATCATTTAGAGCACCCTAGCGACCACCTTGCAACTCCTTTGCAATGACCCAGAATGCCTTAGCAACACCATTGCAACCACCTAGAAACACTTAAGCAACCGAGTGCCAAGTTCACTTTCTGTCTGTCTCTCAACGTTGTGTCAACAGAATGGGGTTTAAACTTGAGAACCTATCCTCTCCGAGAGGGATTTCAAAAGGCCAATGAACTTGGCAAATGGTATGCGATGCCATTCTCTGCCCCGTGCATACGGGTGTAAAGGAAGACAGCTTGCCAATTCATTCAGCTTTTGTTCTTCGGAACCTGCGAGGCATTGTGTATGCTGAGTGATTTTTCTCTCTGAATGTTTAATTCTACTGCTGGATTTACGATGCGTGCAGCGGAGCCGTCCCTTTATTCTTCAACGGAGTTCCCCTGGGCATTTCGGCAGCGAGTCACAGAGTCTAAAAGAGCAAATTTCCTTCTCTCTTGCAACGTGCACGGTCTTCGGACATGTCTCGCCGTTGTGTCCTTGGATGTGACACACTCCCCGAGTCCGACGGGCACAACACATGCATTGCATTCTTGGGGCTCGAGCATGCTCAGAGTGCATTTGTCGACCCGACATGTTCTGTCTGTGACAACCTGTGGGTGAAGACGTTGCGGTCACAGCTGGCTACATTCTTTCTGAGCGCAGCCGCAACTCCGTCTGCTTCCCGTTTGGGCTCGACTGCCGCTTCGGTGAGGTCCACCGCTTCAGCAAGCAGCGGAGATGATATGGGGACTCCCATGGATGTTGCTCCGCGACATCAGCTCCGCGGACCTTCCGTGCCCAGCCACGCTCATCTAACCTGTCCTCAATGGGCGGTGGTGGACTGTCCCATAGTGGGCAGACTCGTCAGAAGGATGAGGATGAGCTACAGTTGTGCTCAAAAGTTTACACACCCCATGTAGAATCTGGAAAACACTGAAACTTTTGGAAAAATAAGAGGATTTTTGAAAATTAAGGTTTATTTTTAATTTAGTCCTGCCTTGAGCAAGTTATTTCACTAAAGAAATGTTAACATATAGTTCACACTAAAGAATAATAACAGAATTTCTAAAAATAGCCCAGGGCAAAAGTTTACACGCCCCTGATTCTTAATACTGTATGATGTTAGCTAAACAATCAATGAAAGTTTTTATTTTTAGTCATAGTTGTTTAAGGGTTTCTTGTTTGTCATGAGTCATTAGACTGTCCACTGATCTTCAAAACAATCACCCAGGTCCTCCACAATCTTTGCTTTTTCAGCATTTCTGGATATTTGACTCATGTCCAGCAGTAACTGTGTGATGTTGAGATTCCTCTTTTTACATTGAGGACAATCAAGAGACTCATACACAACTATTACAATAGATAGAAACATCCAGTGCTGCCCACAAAGTCAACACGATTCATTTAAAGTCAGGTGGGTGTAAACCCCTGAAAATGGTTTTGGTGTAAAAAAATTATATTTAATCTCCTGAAAAACATTTATGTATTTTTAAATCTTCTGAAGGACATTAGTAAATGAAAAAATAAGATGTATAAATGAAACAATAGCAATTTACACCAAAACCATTTTCAGAGGTTTACACCCACCTGACTTTAAATGAATCGTGTTGACTTTGTGGGCAGCACTGGATGTTTCTATTCTATTGTAATAGTTGTGAGGACAATCAATCTCTTGATTGTCCTCAATGTAAAAAGAGGAATATCAACATCATACAGTTACTGCTGGACATGAGTCAAATATCCAGAAATGCTGAAAAAGCAAAGATTGTGGAGGACCTGGGTGATTGTTTTGAAGATCAGTGGACAGTCTAATGACTCATGACAAACAAGAAACCCTTAAACAGCTATGACTAAACATTGATTGTTTAGGTAACATCATACAGTATTAAGAACTAGGGGCGTGTAAACTTTTTCCCTGGGCTATTTTTAGAAATTCTGTTATTATTCTTTAGTGTGAACTATGTTAACATTTCTTTAGTGAAATAACTTGCTCAGGGCAGGACTAAATTAAAAATAAACCTTAATTTTCAAAAATCTTCTTATTTTTCCAAAAGTTTCAGCTTTTTCCAGATTCTGCAAGGGGTGTGTAAACTTTTGAGCACAACTGTATCTGTCGCAACATCGGACAGCTACCTCCTGGCATCAGACCCGGAGGATTCTCCCGAGCTCCCGCCCACCCGCCCACAACTTTAAATATATAAAAATTGTATTACCATCATGCTTTTACCTATTTTTACAATACAACTTTTAACACACTTTAAAATAATTGAAATTTAATATATTTTCTAAAAAAAATATATTTTATAAAAATATACTTGAATTTAAAGATTTGTTTATTTTTTAAAAGTGTATTTATTTGCACTTTATGTAAATATATTTTAGTATTATTTTTAACTGCGTGGTGAAAATGACCATTGTAACAATGCATTGAAAGTATACATTCAAAGTATATTATTAAATAACCTGAAGTTGTA